>NC_057403.1:12614571-12790890 GCF_019320065.1 Cervus canadensis | reverse complement strand
ATTAGGTCATACCTTAATGGGGTTTAAGTTGGGTTTTCCCCACTTTCTTCAATTTAAGTCTGAATTTTGGCAATAAGGAGTTCATGATCTGAGCCACAGTCAGCTCCCGGTCTTGTTTTTGCTGACTGTATAGAGCTTCTCCATCTTTGGCTGCAAAGAATATAATCAATCTGATTTTGGTGTTGGTCATCTGGCGATGTTCACGTGTGGAGTCTTCTCTTTTTCTGTTGCAAGAGTGTGTTTGCTATGACCAGTGCGTTCTCTTGGCAAAACTCTATTAGCCTTTGCCCTGTTTCATTCTGCACTCCAAGGCCAAATTTGCCTGTTACTCCAGGTGTTTCTTGACTTCCTGCTTTTGCATTCCAGTCACCTATAATGAAAAAGACATCTTTTTTTAGGTGTTAGTTCTAAAAGGTCTTGTAGGTCTTAATAGAACCATTCAACTTCAGCTTCTTCAGCATTACTGGTCGGGGCATAGACTTGGATTACTGTGATATTGAATGGTTTGCCTTGGAAATAAGCAGAGATCATTCTGTCGTTTTTGAGACTGCATCCAAGTACTGCATTTCAGACTCTTTTGTTGACTATGATGGCTACTCCATTTCTTCTAAGGGACTCTTGCCCACAGTAGTAGATATAATGGTCATCTGAGTTAAACTCACCCAGTCCAGTCCATTTTAGTTCGTTGATTCCTAAAACATCGATGTTCACTCTTGCCATCTCCTGTTTGACCACTTCCAATTTGCCTTGACTCATGCACCTAACATTCCAGGTTCCTATGCAATATTGCTCTTTACAGCATTGGACCTTGCTTCCATCACCTGGGTGTTGTTTTTGCTTTGGCTCCATCTCTTCATTCTTTCTGGAGTTATTTCTCCGGTAGCATATTGGGCACCTACCGACCTGGGGAGTTCATCTTTCCATGTCCTATCTTTTTGCCTTTTCATACTGTTCAGGTTTAACCTTGTATTATTTGTCTTCTCTTTGTCCCCTCTAGTGTCTGCTCTTCAAGTTTCCCTTTCTTGTCTTCTTTTGGCTTTTTGGAATTTTTTTTAGTACTCTGTTATATCTGTTAGTACTCTAACTGTAAATCTTCACATGTTGTTTTTTTAGTGGCAACTGTGGGCATTATAATGTATACACCTAATTCCACAGTGTCCACACAGAGCTAATATTTTATCTCAAGAGAAACATGGAAACCTTATAACACAGGCCCTTTAACCCTCACCTTCCATCATGCTGTAGCTGTTATACGTATTCATCTATTATACATATATTAAAAACCCCAAGCATTGTTATTTTTGCTTTCAACAGTCACATATACAGGAAATGAGAAAAATGTGCTATTACATTTACCTAGATATTCACCACTTTTTGTTCTTCCTTTATTGTTGAATTTCCAAGTTTCCCTTGAGAATTATTTCCTTTCTGCCTGAAGAACTAGCCTTATCATTCCTTTAAAGAAGGTCTACAGGCAGCACATTCTCTCAAGTGTTCTTTCCTCTCAGAATGACTATTTTGCTTTCACTCCTGAAGAATATACCCAGAAGAATTCCACGTTGGCTCTTCTTGTCTCTCAGAACTATCAATCTTAGACCATAGTGGCTTCTGATATGAAATCTGAAATCATTCAAATCATTTTTCCTCTGTATGTAACCTGGTCCTTTTATCTGGATGCTTTCATTTTTTTCCCACTGATTCCATTTTGACTGTGATATGTGTGGACATGGTTTTAAAAAACTTTTCCCCACTGATTTGAATATGATTGTGTTGTTTGGGCATCGTTTTTGAAGGTTATCTGATGAGCATCTTGGACGTGTAAATTTATGGCTTTCATCAAATCTGTAAAATGATCAGTATTTACTTCCTCAAAATTGTTTTTCTTCATTGTTATCATTCTCCTCTGGCCGGGTGATCAATGACTGTCTCAGAGATCCTGGGTCTGTGTTCATTTTTAAAAACCTTTTTTTGCCTCCAGCCTGTGTCCTTCCCCTTCGCCTAGAGAAAGAATTCACAGAATGAGATGAAAAGTTCTGCTCAGGGTAAGAAGGGGCACTAAGGAGGCAGCAACGATGCAGGGGTCTAGAAGACGGGCAATGAGAAAAGATGGTGCTGAACTACAGAAACAAGTCAGTCAGTGCAGAGGAAGAGAGAATCCACCATCCCAGGTCAGGAGGGAGGGCTGCGCTTTATGCTAAAGAACAGGGATCAGTGTTCAAGCATCTCCCATGCATCTCTCTCTCCTGGGGTCATCCTATTTATGACTGCCCCATTGGCTCCTCTGGGCAACCGAGGCAGACAGGGGAAGCACCTTCAGTTCCCCAGCCTCCCGCACTTCACACCCAACCCCCAGCTCCACACCCCTGTGCCCCTGGAGCCCTTCTGAACGAGGTCCCTGATCCGCCCCCAGACGTCCTGTCTGTGTTTTCCCATCAGCCTCCTTCCTGGTCCTCCAGTCCAGGCCCCGCCCCTTACTCCCATTCATCTCTCACCACCCCCAAAACGACTCTTCCCATCATCGTATCAGGTCTGAGCCTGCCCCGTTCAAAATCCTTTCAACAGTTTCCACCTTCAAAATCGTGGTCCAGGTGCACCGCCCCACATTCCAGGCTGTGGCAGGTCAGCCCCACTAAACAGTTCTCCCTCCTAGACCAGACTCGTCACACTTAACCACACATCCCCAAGCACCCACGTACACAGACCTACTTAACAACTCTGTGCCTCCACAGACCGTCTCCTCAGCCAGTCTGAACAGGGCCCAGTCCCTTCCAACCTGCCGGACCAAGAAGCCTTCCTTTTTCATTCCACTGTAAATATGTGAAGTCACTCGGTCATGGCCAACTCTTTGTGACCCCATGGACTGTAGCCTGCCAGGTTCCTCTGTCCAAGGGATTCTCCAGGCAAGAACACTGGAGTGGGTTGCCATTTCCTTCTCCAGGGGATCTTCCTGACCCAGGGATCGAACCTGGGTTTCCGGCACTGCAGGTAGACGTTACCATCTGAACTACCAAGGAAGGCCAGTGTAAATATATTTCTAATTATAGGTTCATGTAAGGTTTATCTTCATGAACGACTTAAAACACTGGTCAACACGCCATGCAGGAGCCGGATCAACATTGGTGTTTTACTGTGAATGGGATTCATTATCAATAGAGCCCTCCTGCGTTACACTCTCCACATGGTGGTAATCTTTCTAAACTAGAAATCAATTCATACTGTGTGCTGCTGAAAACCTTCCCACTGCTTTAAAGATAAAACCAGAAACACATGGCGCTCAAGACTCAGCGTGGCGACGCCCCTGCCTTCACCCTCATTGCTCTCAATTCTGAGAGCAGCTCAAGGTTGGGATGCCGCCGCCTCCACCACCGCCCCTGAGTTAGTAGCTCCTGCTTGTTCACCCATCAGACACACCTCCAGCCAGGACCCAGGCTTCATGATGTCTATCTATTAAAGATACTCATGGTTCCCTGTTTTCTTCCAACTTGTAACAGTCTCCCGAGTTAGCTGAACTGTTTGCCGTGTAAATGCTTGTCATATCTGTTTTTATTCATCTGAGCCCCACAAGTCCAGGGAAGGAATTTGCTGGCGTCACCAAGGAAACTCCAGGCTCTGTCACCATGGCTGAACATGGCCATTGCCCAACAAATACTGACGAACTGGACTGGCTGACGGAAGAAAGGAAGAACGTTTGCAGAAGCTCAGGAAAGGGAAGCTACTTGCCCAAGATGACACAACCCTTGTGGGAGACAGAGTAAGAACCGGGACAGGACTCAGATGGCTCCGGGGCCTGCCCGGCTTCTTGCAGACTCGCACTCTGGGACGTGAGGTCACTCTCTGGATCTGTACTTGGCGCAAGGAGGCGGCGGAACAGGCAGGCAGAGTGGCGGAGGGGAGCGGGTGTGCGGGTGGGTGTCAGCAAGTCTGATCTGGTCAGAAAGGCCCCCAGAGGCCACGGTCGCCTCAGCCCCACCCTTCAGTGAGAGCGGAGCGAGGCTCAGGAGGAACCCGGGACGTGCGCCACCCAGCCTGGACCTTCACGCCCGGTGCGTCTGTCCGGCCTGCGGGCTCTGAGCTCTCTGTAAGTCACCTGCTCTGCTGGGGACCATGAGAGGCAGCGCCATGACCCTGACCTTCACCACCCTTCTCTGCCTCGGTAAGCTTTGGGGATGGGGGGGTGGGGACCCCGTCTTCCCACATCTGGTCCCTGAGAGGCCCCAGGATGCAGGAGGCTCGGTGGGGACAGACTTTCTTGGGGGAGAGGGGAATGTCCTCAGCCCGGATCTGACCCCAGCCCTCAGGGCGCAGAGCAGACCTGGAGCGTCCAGGACATGTGGAGCTGGGCACTCACAGGGAACTCTCTTCCAGGGCTGTGCTGGGGCCTGGAGGACCAGGGACAGCCAGGTGAGCCCCCAGACCTGCTTCCACCCACCACCCCTGGTCACTGGGAAGCACAGTGGGCTGGGGCCGCTGGTGGCCCGTATGGGAGGGGCGGGTGACAGCTGGGGAACCTGGGGGAGAAGGCGCCCTGACTCCTCGGGTCTGATTCCTTTCCAGAGGTTCTCCCCAAACCCTCTATCTGGGCTGACCCGGGCACCATGGTCGCCCACGGGAGCCCGGTGACCATCTGGTGTCAGGGGTCTCTGCTGGCAGATGTCTACCATCTGTATAAAGAGAGCGGCTCTGGATCCTGGGAGGCTCAGGCCCCTCAGGGCTCCAGGAACAAGGCCGGGTTCCACTTTGAATACACGAGGTCAGGTGATGCCGGGCAGTATCAGTGTGCATATCGCAGCAGGAACCGCTGGTCAGGCTGGAGTGACCCCCTGCCCCTGGTGGTGACAGGTAAGAGGGAGGGGCGGGGGGTGGGAGCCTCCCCACAGACAGAGGAGCAGAGTGTGGGCTCGGGGGGCCCCTGCCCTCCCATCCCACACCTGGGGTCACTGGGGTGTAGGTCCCCCTTTAACACAGCCCCTCACCCCCAGGAGTGTACAGGGCGCCCTCCCTGTCCGCCCAGCCCAGCCCTGTGGTGGCCGCAGGAGGCAAAGTGTCCCTCACGTGCAGTTCACAGTATGCAGCGGGCACGCTGCACCTGCTGAAGGAGGGAGGCGCTGACCTGCCCCGATACCAGGCGTCGAGGAACTATGGGAACCAAGGGCGGGAAGAGGCTGTGTTCCCTGTGGGCCCCGTGACCAGCTCCCACGGGGGGACCTACAGGTGCTATGATGCTCCCAGCAACCTGCCCTATCTGTGGTCGCACCCCAGTGACCCTCTGCATCTCCAGGTCACAGGTGAGGCCCCCAGGCCCCTCTATTTCCTAGACAGAGCCCTGACCTGAGCCTTGTGCCCATGAGCCCTGGGGGAGACGGGGGCAGGGACACTGGGTTCCTGGGGCAGGACGCAGGCGGGAGCCTCGGGAGGGAGCAGGGAGAGCTGTCTCCGCAGCCCCGGGCACAGTGCGGGCGTGCAGCCGCGAGCCTCCGCCCCATCTGCAGGCCTGTCCAGGGCGCCCTCCCTGTCCGCCCAGCCCGGCTCGCTCGTGCTCCCCGGAGACAACCTGACCCTCCGGTGTGGCTCAGAGGCCGGCTTTGGCAGCTTCGCTCTGACCACGGACAAGCGGCTCAGCCCGCCCCCCCGCCTAGAAGGGCAGCAGAGCCCCGACTTCCCCCTGGGCCGCGTGACCCGCGCCCACGGGGGCCGGTACAGATGCTATCGTGGGCACAACGTCTCCCACGCGTGGTCGGCCCCCAGCGCCCCCCTGGACATCCTGGTCGCGGGTGAGGAGCCCCTGTCCTGGCCCAGGTCCCGACTGTCTGCTCAGGGCGCTGGACTAGGGTCGGCCCTGGTGGTGACGGGTCCAGGGAGAGGGTCCTGGAGCAGAGACTGAGGTGGGGCAGGGGTCTAGGGGAGCAACGTGAAAACAGGAGTGAGAGGCACGAAGACTAAGGAGACCCACACAGACGGGCTGAGAGGAGCTGGGAGGGCTCACAGGGAGGCCCCTCAGCTCAGGGTCTGGGGTGTGGGGAGGGGCTCTCTGCTCATCACCCCTGTCCTCCCCCAGGAATGCACAGGAAACCCTCCCTCTCCGCCCGCCCGGGGGCCTCAGTGCCCCAGGGAGAGAACGTGACCCTGCAGTGTCGCTCTGAGGTCCGCTCAGACACCTTCCATCTGTCCAAGGAGGGGTCGCTCGCTCCTCCCCAGCACCTGCGTCTGCAGGACATGGCTCCGCCCGTCCAGGCCAACTTCACCCTGAGAGCTGTGACCTCAGCCCACAGTGGGACCTACAGATGCTACAGCTCACAGAGCACTGCCCCCCACCTGCTGTCGCTCCCCAGCGACCCCCTGGAGCTCCTGGTCTCAGGTGAGGGCCCAGCCCTGGTCCTCTGTGTCCTCCGGGGCAGGCCAAGGCCCTGTCCCCAGGGGAGCTCTGGGCTGAGTGGGAGTGGGGGGTCACAGAGGGGGGGATCAACCCTGAGGGGGCCACAAAGGGCCAGAGGCCTCCCTTCCCTGCCCATCCTCGCCCTCATCCCAGGGGTCCAGACCCGCTCCTGGTGATGGAGCAGAGCTAGAGAGGCCTCGGGGCCGACCAGCAGGACTCAAGGCCAGCGCCCCCGGGCCCCACCCTCCTCTGGTCTCCAGTCCCCGTGGCCCCTCGCCCAGAGGGAGCACAAGAGAGGGGCTAGCAGAGCCCCGGCCCCCAAGGGAGTGAGCAGACAGGCCCTGGCTCAGCTGGTGTCCCGGGGGACCGCGGGGCTCCCGGGGCTGAGACGTGGATGAAGGGTGGGGGTCATGCAGAGGGAGATGCTGGGGCCCAGCTGGGGGAGGGCAGCAGGGCTGATAAGGGGGAAGCAGGCCGCCGCTCATCTCCACCCTGACCCCCAGGAGGCTCCGGGAATCAGCTCCTCCCTGCCTTGGAATCAGGCCCGGGTGAGTCAGGCTCTGTGCGGGGCGGTGGGGGTGGGAGCAGCTCTGTCGGGGCTCCGTCGCTTCCCAAGGTAATGGCCTCAGGACAGCCCCTTCTCACTGGCATCAGCCTCAACGGCAAGGACGGGGACGCAGCGATACTGGATGGGACAATGTCTGAGCTCTCCGGCCCCCCAAGGAGCAGCCGTGGTGCCAGGCAAAGAGCTGGGCGTGGGAATCACACGGCCCCGCTACTTCCAACCTCGGGATCATGGACCAGTCAGTCATGCTCCTCTCAGGGTCCGAGGCCCACCCTCCAGGGAGGGGGCCTCCCACCTCCTTCCTCAGCACGACAGCCCGCAGCGCAGAGCCTGTTTAGGCCTCAGGAAGGCCAGAGCCCTCCCCGCTGCCCCTCCCATACATACACTCCACCCAGGCCTCTGCAGGGTGGGAGACAGATCTGGCTGGGCTGGCAGAGAGCTGGGCTTGATGCACGTCTCTGAACTGGTGTTCTGCCTGGAAGTGAAAGCACAAAAACTAACTCTAAAAAATACGAGGGAACCCTGGGTTCCAGTCCCAGCTTCGCCACCTCCAGGTTGGGCGACTTGGGGCCCGTGATCTCCGTCTGTGCCTGTTTCCTCGTCTGTAAAACAGGTGGGATGGGTTGGAGATGGAGGCACAGACCCCAGCACGAGTCTGCACACGGTAGGTGCTCAGTTAAATGGCATACCTGGCTCACTCAGACATCTCTGGTGCCCCAGGCCTCCCCTGGTACCTGAGTGTCCTCATCGGGGTCTCGGTGACCTTCGTCCTGCTGCTCCTCATCCTCCTCTTCCTCCGACACCGGGGTCAGGACAGACGCAGGAAGTCAGGTGAGTAGGGAACAGGGTGACCAGGACCCCTGGAGGCAGCGGGCTTAGGGCACCAGCCAAAGGGAAACCTAAGAGAGGGGTGAGGTCCGGTCAGAACTGCTCTAGTGTCTCCCGATGAGAGAAATCTAGAGACTAAATCTGAGCGCACGTGAGCATTCTAGAGTATCTGTTGATGTTTTCAAACTTACACAACGCTTGAGAGTACATGCAAGATTTGTATTTTATGGTTTAGAGATCCCGGATTTTTAAACAATGTTTGAATCTCATTTATTGGCTGCTCTGGGTCTTGGTTGCTGTGCGTGGGCTTTCTCTGGTTGCGGGGCTCGGGCTCCTCATTGCGATGGCTTCTCTTGCTGCGGCTCCTGGGCTCTGGGGTGCTCGGGTTTCAGCAGTCGTGGCTCCCAGGCTCCAGAGCACAAGCTCAGTAGTTGTGCCTTAATTGCTCCATGGAATGTGGAATCCCCCAAGACCAGGGATCAAACCCATGTCCCCTGCATCGGCAAGCGGATTCTTTACCACTGAGCCACCAGGGAAGCCCTTCTCTTGGATTCTTCATGGAGGAGGGAAGACATGATAATTTTTTCAGCCTGGAGACCCTTGCAGATCTTCCTGTAACCGTAGAGAAGGGCTCTGGGGTGGGCTGGAGGCTGACTCCCGTCTTCCCGCAGCAGCCGCAGCATCAGGGCTTGAGGACAGAGGCCGGCAGAAGAGGTGAGACCTCTCCCACAGACTCCCACCCCACCACCTGCCCAGGGCTCCCTCCGCCCCAACACTGCTCTCTCCTCCCTAGCTCCAGCCCGGCTGCTGACGCCCCGGAGGAAAGCTTGTACTGTAAGGGGAAGGGGGGTGCTGCCCTGGGGGCAGGGCGGGCAGGCAGTGCATGCCAGGGATCGGTTGGCAGTGGTTCTGGGCTGGGGAGTCTGACGCTGGGGGACGGTGGCCCCATCACCGAGCCGCTCTGGACATCTGCTGTGGGAGGTGTGAGGGGATCTAAGCAGGAGCCGGGCCCCCCTTGTCCTGCCCCACCAGGTGCCGTCACGGAAGACGCACGGCCGGAGCAGGGCAGAGCGAGGGCCAGCCAGGTGAGCCCCCCCGCCTCCTCACTCACGCACGGAGGGCAGAGGACAGACCCCGAGGCCAGGCAGCCCCTTCCGCGAGCACCTGCTCCCTGGGCGGCCGCGCCCCACACCCGGCTCCTTGGACCAGCACGCTGTTGAACGCTCAGGTTGGGCTGGCAGGGCTGACCGGTCTGTGCCCCCGAAAGGGGCTACATGCAAGCCCTGGACCTGAAGCCAGGGCCAGAGGCGGCACCTTCTAACATCCAGAGCATTCTGAGATCCTTGCTCAGCCCTCAGCCATGTGCCCCGCGTCAGGTGAACCTTGTCTGTTCACCGCAGTGAGGACCAGCTCCCGTGGCCGCCCTGGTGACTGCAGGGCGCAGTGGGGTCTGACTGTCTCTCTGTGAGGACTACCCCCGGCTCCCACCTCCAGCCCCGTCCTCCCCCAGCATCAAACTTAGCAACCCATCACAGGACTTCAACTGGCTTCACTTCCCTCCTTCCCGAGGGTCGGAGCTACAGGGACTGAAGGACAGGGTTCAGAGACCGCCCCTCACTGTCTCTAGCAAAGCCCTAAGACCCCCAAGGAGTGCATCCTGAGCTCCCAGGCCCCCAGGCTTTGCCCACCTCACACCCCTGCCCTCTCTACACCCCCCAAAGGCTGCCACACCTGAAGACCCCCAGGATGTGACCTATGCCCAACTGGACCACTCAATCAAGCAGGGGGCAACCACGCCCGCCAACCAGCAGCCAGGGGAGTGCCCCGCAGAGCCCAGCGTGTACGCCACTCTCGCCTTGCACTAGCCCAGGAGGACCCAGAGCCCACCTCCAGGGGCCCCAGGAGCTGCCCACACGGACACTCAGTTCAGCCCCAGCCAGCCTGGACCCCTGACACCAGCAGCCCTGGGACCTCCCAGGTAGGCCAGGCTGCGAGCACAATGCTGCAGGCAAATCCTGAGTTGTAACCTGCAGATTGGCACAAGAGCCCCAGGCCCCCAGGGCACGCCTGCAGCTGCTGCGCTTGCTCAACCCCGATTTCTCATTTCCTGAGACCAAGACAGAGAAAAGGGAAGCCTGCCTCCCGCCTGACCATGAGGTCTTCAGCAGGGGGGGGGTTGGTGGCAGGGCTCCCCCTTCCTGTTTGGGAAATGGCCCCTCTCCGAGAACTGGTTTTGGCTGTTGGGTGTTCACTGGGAAGCAGGGGCTTACTTCCTCCACCAGGGACTGACCGTGAACCCGCATCACAGCAGGGCAAGGCGGGTTCACTGGGACCGCCAGTGAATCTCTTAGTTTCGTCTTTGCCCGTACTGTGGGTCCCCTGGAAGTGTGACGGAGTGATGTGTAGATGTGTGTCAGGATACAGTAAACCCAGGCCTGAGGAGAATGAAGACCACCATCCAGCAACGGCCCCCCGGGCGGGAAGGAAGCTCAGCCGCTCCAACCAGCCCAAGGCGGCGGCCGCTGCCGCAGGGTGTGTGTCAGAGGGGGAAGGAGACAGCAGTAAAGACCAGTCCCACAGCGTGGATATCCTGCTTTATTATCTGAGGCCCGCCAGCGCTCCGCCAGCCCAGGGCACTGCCCGGGCTCAGTCCTCCTCCTCGTCGTCGCCGGCTCCGGCCCCGCCCTGGCCCTTCTTGGCGTTCTTCCTCTTCACACGGCCCGGGCGGCCCCCGCCGTACGGGGAGCGCAGGGAGAAGTCGATGTGCTTCTGGGAGTCCAGGCGCACGATGAAGGACGGGATGTTCACCACCTGCTTGCGGACCCTGGGGGGGAGCGGCGGGTGAGGGCCGGGCCGCGGCCGGCAGGGCGCTCCAGGCGCAGCGCGCGCTCCTGGTCCTCCGGAGCGCCTGTGTCCTGGACACTCGCTCACCTCTCACGGAGGGCAGGGGAATCCCGGCCCAGAACGAACACGGGGGTGGCAGCGTGTTCACACTGAGGCCTGATTTTCAAACACTGAAGTGTGCCAGACAGCTCTGAACTGCGTGCCTCCCACTGAGCTTTCGTCTCCACCAGGGGTCCTCTCACTGTCTCTCAAGCGCCACCCCACGAAGACCGGGGCGGTTTCATTCCAGACAAGCAGCATGAGAGGCTCCTGCCCATGAGTCACGGGGGCTCCTGAGAGGCTACACAGCCCCCGTGACCGGGGCCCCATGTTCATGGGGTAAACTGAGCACCCAGATAGATCCATCTGGCCTCTGCTCTTCACCACGGCAGCTGCCAGGAGTGCGCGCTGTGTGACCACAAGGGCCCAACCCACCCAAGTCAGCTGAGCTCCCGGGACGGCTCTCCATGGGGCACCAAGAGCTGTTACCTGCCAGCTCCCGGCTCGCCTGCTGGAGCCTTCGCAAGGTGTACGGCTCCGGCCGCAGTGACCCTTGCGCAGGGCTCTGGGGGGTGAGGCTGCCCCCAGCCCCCCCATGAGCTGTCTGTAGGGACCACTGTCCCCTTAAGGTGAGCTCACACCATCACTTCCGAGGGCTGCACAGAAGACAGGGGCAGGGGGCTCAGAGAGGGCGTCCCTTCAGGGGGCAGGGCGGGGGAGGCTCCGGGAGCCCTGAGGCGGTACCTGATGTGGCGCTGGCGGATGAGCACGCGGGCGTGGTGGATGGACTTGGCCAGGCCCAGCTTGAAGACCTGGGTCTGCAGGCGTCTCTCCAAGAAATCCTCAATCTTCAGGCCCAGGATGTAATCCAGCTTCATCTTGCCTTCGTCCAGCACCCCGATACGGACGAGCCGCCGCAACAGGGCGTTACCTGGTGACGGGGCAGAGGCTTGTCTCAGCCTTCCAGTTTAAATCCAGCACCTCCACACCATGGCAGTGAGACCCAGCAGGAAGGAGAGCTAGTTCTGATACAGGACTCAACGCACTACTGCATGAGCCACCGTGACTCCCGGAATCCTCACTACCCTGAGGCAGACGACAGCCCACACCTCGTGTGACCCTCCAGGGCTCTTAGAAGAGTGCAAGTCCACGCGCCGCTGCCCCTCCACTAGTCCCCCCGTAACACAGCATGGGGCTATGAGCTAATACGCTGGAGTCCAAAAGGCCCTACCAATCAAACGCACTCAAACCACCTCCCTCATCTGACACTGGAACAGCGTCAGTACCTGTCTGTTAGGCCTGCAAGAGACTCGGCATACTTAAGAACTGAGTACTTGTCATCCATTTCATCACTGAGATTTTCTACTAAGATGGTGAGGATAACCTCAATGCCTGGTAAAGTAAACTAGTAACGACTGTCACCTTCTCCCTGGCACGCAACAACTCCAGGTTCAGGAGGCCTTGCCTGTGGGCATCCAAAGCTCCACTCAGGTGAGCTCCTGGGACGCTGCTGGCTCGCACTCCGTGGGCTGGTTATCATCACAGAGGATTTTAATTTATCAGCACCTAAAAGCACCATTACCACCACCCCCCTCTTGCCCCCAGACAAAGCCTGAAGGAAAGCTGGCTGACTTTGTGACGGCAGTCTTCCTGGCAGACTAGGAGCCAAGGAGAATCTAAATGGAGAAGCATACTATACCTTTTCCAACACCCCAGGTACTAATTCGCACTGAAGAAATACTGAACACAAGTCAAGGATACTCTCCCATTTACAACTGCATAAAAATTTTAGTTAAAAGCCTGCACAATGAAAACTTCAAGACATTAATCAAAGAAATTAAAGACACAAACAAAGAAATTCAGTGCTCACAGACTGAAACAGCAGTTAAAAAAATGCCCATACTACCTATAGCATTATACAGATTTGAGGCAATCCCTATTAAAATTCCAACGCCATTTTTCACAGAAAAAGAACAAGCAATCCTAAAATCTTTATGGAACCAGAAAAGACCCTGAATAGCTAAAGCCAATCTTGAGGAAAAACGAAGTGGTAAAAAAGACAAAAACAAAAAGTAAAGAGAAAAAAAAACCCCACAAAGTTGTACACATTATAGTAATCAAAATAGTATGACACTGGCCTAAAAACAGATCAAGGGAATAGAATAGAGACTAGAAATAAACCCATATATATAAATGGTCAATTAAGTTACAACAGAGGAGTGAGAAATATACAATAGAGAAAGAAAAGTCTCTCAATAATGGTGTCTAGAAAACTGGACAGTCACATGCAAGAACAAGACTGAACCCCTATCTTATCCTGTACATGAAAGTTAACTCAAAATCATGAATTTCCAAAAGATCCAGCAGTGAGGACTCGGGGATCGGTGATTTCACTGCAGTGGCCGGGGCTGCTCCACTGGCTCAGTGGTAAAGAATCTGCCTGCAACACAGTTAATTCGTGTTCAATCCCTGGGAAGGGAAGATCCCAGGGAGAAGGAAATGGCAACCTACTCTATTATTCTTGCCTGGGAAATCCCATGGACAGAGGAGCCTGGTGGGCTACGGTCCATGGGGTCCACTGGGAGTTGGACATGACAGCGGCTAAACAACTGGCAAGGAAGATCCCTTAAGCTGTACAGCAGAGGGGAAAAAACTCCAAATGGATTAAAAACATGAATGTAAGACCCGAAACCATGAAACTCCAAGAAGAAAACTAGGCAGTAACCTCCCTGACCTAAGTCTTGGAGATGACTTTTTGGATCTGATTCTGAAGTAAAGGTAACAAAACCAAAAATCAACAAGTTGGACCACATCAAACTAAAAAGCTTCTGCAGAGCATAACAAAATTAAAAACAACCTACAGAATGGGAGAAAATATTTACAAATCACGTATTTCATAAGGGGTTAACACCCCAAATATATAAGGAAATCATCCAACTCAACAGCAAAAAAAACAACAAAAAACACTTCAATTGAAAAATGGGAAGATGATCTGATGTTAGCTAGACTTACCATGGAGGTCATTTCACAATATACAAATATATCATTCTGTTCTGTACTAATGTCAAATTATACAATTTAAAAACTGAACATAATAATCAATTATTATTACAAAACATATCCAAAGGTAAATAAAAGTGAGTTTGGAATTATCTACCAGTTTGGACACTTCATGTCTTTTTGTCCTTACATTAGAAAATAGACACCTGACAATCACTCAACCTGTATTACTTCAAAAACATATTTCACTTACTATTATTAGCCCACCTACATCCTTTAATAGTGGGGAGGGCCATCAATACAGAAAAAATCTTACTGGATATGAAGACAAAAATAAAACTGATAAACTTGCAGCCTTCAACAAGAGGAGTGTGTCCAGCTACTAAAAATTGATAAATGGCTTTCATTTGGCCAAAAAATGAAATAACAATCAGAATCAGCCAAATCAAAGTTTGTTTCTTAGAAAAAAACAAAACAACACTGTATGCCAGTAGGCACCTCAATGGCCAAGGGGCCCTTGTCTCAATGGCATGAGGCAAGCATTTAAGTGCCTTGGTTTCTAATATGATGTGTTACTCACTCAGTGTGTCCCAACTCTTTGCCAGGCCCCTCTGTCCATGGAATTCTCCAGCTAAGAACAGGCTGGAGTGGGTTGCCATTCCTACTCCAGGGATCAAACTCCCACTAAGGTGTGAGTCTTATCTGACAAAAAGAGTTACTGGTTCATTTCAGTTATTCACAGGTATCAACTTTCACCTCACACCAGCACAGGGTAAAGAATCTGCCTGCAATGGAGGAGACCCAGGATTGGTCTTTACCCGGTGCTGGTGTGAGGTTAGAGTTGATACCTGTGAATAACTGAATGAAATGAACCAGTACTCTTTTTGTCACATAAGACTCACACCTTAGCAGGAAAAGCTGGACCTCAAACAAGGCCAAGCTGCAGCAGGAGCAAACACCTCGGAGCTCCCAGGCTTCTCCTCTCCATCCCAGCAATCTGGCTTCACTCACCAAATCCCTGGACACCCGCTGGTCAACCCTGCCCTGTGCCATCTCTGTCACATGACTGCTTGCACCTAAGTTTCTCTGTGTTTAACTCTTCAGCAAGTTCCTGAGACCAGAACAAGCTGAGGTCTGTCCCCCAAACTCTGGGACAGAGTTCCACCCAATACCAACATCCACCAGGGAGATTCCCAAATTCTCATGAGTGTCAAAAGAGCTTCCAAACTAAGAAAGGTTAAAAATGAAAACCTCTCACACCCTTGGAACTGGGATAGATCAAAGTGATGAACCTGTCTGTGTTAGTACAACACCTCTCCAAACCTCTCTCAACCTCTCCTATGGATGACCACTCATGCTTAACAGAAGTATAAGAGCACTTCCATCCTTAACCATGGTTTGGGAGAAAAATCAGACTAGCCACTCCAATTGGACATAAAAAGCCAACTGCCCAAGTGAGCCCAGTCCCTCCTAACTTTCACCAGCATCAAGATTTCCTAGGGTCAAACCAAAAGCAGCATCAAGATAATACCGAAGAAACGGCCAATTTTAGAGGTAACTAAAAACAAATCTTAGATACTGTGAGCACACTTCCTGTTGTGTCAAGTTTATCCTAATAAAAGGCGCTACAAAAAAGAGAATCACCTACAGCCAGACTAGCATCTGTTAGAATCACAAACTGTGTATCAAGCTCTTCCACACCCAGGATACAATGTAGCACAAATGCTAACCAAGTTTACTGACTACTCTTACATTTAGGAATGGTTTCAACTTTTGGCATGTTACCTAAGCATCATCTAAGAAGCCTCCTTCAACTCCCAACCCTGAGCTCACATGCACTCCAGTCCCATCTATTGCCGGAAGTCTCTGATCACTTGCTCATTTGAAGACTATGATCAGTACCCCTGCCAATCTACTTGTGCAAATCAAATAATGTACACCAAGAGCTTAGAAAAAGATATTCACTGAGCCTTATAAAGTACCAGCTTTCTTAATATTTTCAACATCTTACAACCTGAGAGGTCCTACTAAAATATGAGTGATATAGTCCCTTCCAAAAGCCAATCAACCTCACATCTTACAGCAGACATTTAGACCTTAAGAGTCTAAAAGATGGCAGTTTGTAAAGTATACTGCACCATAATTTTTTAAATTTTAAACCATATGGTATCATCTGTATTCCCTCTAAGATCACCTGGAACCGTTCTTTCCTGTGAAACCCACAGGTCCTCTACTGTTCAGACCCTGAGTAAATGTCCTTCACCATCGTGTTAAAGAAGGCAAAAATACACACTCAAGTTCCACCCTGGGTGGAACTTCTCAAATTTCACTGTCTAGTCCCACCAGCAGTAAACAATAACATAAGGAGCAATACTGTTCTGTTATAGATATATCCAGGTGCCCAATGCTTGGCATTGTTAGTTCTAATCCCCTGGAAATCGATTCTCAGTGTTTGAATAAACCAGTCTAGATCAGAAAAAAGGTAGGTACTCGGATTCAGACCTATTTTCCTACTCCATAACTCCTATTAAAGGCTGGATACAATGTCGTGCTCCATGTGTCGCACAACCCTAGAAGGAAGAACAGCAGCAGCTCTCCTGGGGGCTCACATACATACCTTCGAACAGACGCCGCGGGTCTTTCTCATCCAGCGTCAGCAGCTCCCGGGCAGCCTTTCGGATCTTGGCCAGGGTGAATTTGACCCTCCAGACCTCACGTTTGTTCCGGAGCCCATACTCGCCTGCAGAATGAGTGAAAAAACTCAGTCCCATGGACTAGTGAAAAAGGATTAGTGATTTCGGGATACAGAAAAACAACAGACGATCCCGAAACTGGGTGAACACACTGGAGATTATTAAACAGAACGAGCACGTGGGGGGCCTCACCCATGTGTCAGCTTCCCCAGCCCGGGAAACAGAAACCTAGCTTTAGCCACTCACCGATCAGCTTCAGCTCTTGGTCGAGCCGGGACTTCTCGAAGGGTCTCCGCGGGGTCACATAGGTTTTGCGACAAACCCAGCTCCGGGCGACCGGCATGCTGGCTCTGTTTGCCCGTCTGCGCCTGCGCGAGAGGGAGAAGGTGGCCGGGGGGGGGGGGGCCTGTGAGGACGGCGCCTGCGCAGTCCCAGAACTACGCTATGAACCTCGCGGCACCTAGGGAAGCTATCGCGAGAACCGTCCCTGAAGAGTTTTATAACCGACTATCATTTCTACCACTTTCCAGTTACGCTCATTTCACCTCCAACTGCTTTAGCGTATTCATTAAAGGTCGAATAGCCCGCAAGATTTTACGACCCACACCCAAAATACAGAACACGGCTGCAGAGCTCACCTGAGCGAACGCTCTGGAAACCAAGAAAGAGGCGCACGCGTTCGCCGGCCGCGTTCTTATAGCAACGTCGCCCTCTTGTGACGTCAGCACGCACAGCGCAAGTCTGCACCAATCAGGAAAGGCCTTGGCGGGCGGCCAAAGCTTTCCAGAGGAGAGGTTGGACTAGAGTGGCGTGCTAAACTGGGAGAACTGATGAGGGATTAGTGCTACGTCTGGTGCGACGTGAGGCCTCCTCTCCGCCCTTGGGTATTGACTTACGTCACCACTCAGCTAACGTCTGAGTCGCGGTATAAAGTTGGAGTAGTCACTGCCACCGCCGCATGCTCCGTCTCTCTGAAAAGATCTCCAGAGGATTGGACCTATGCGAATTCAAAGCTCCTTCCAAGATGCTCTGTTATATCCATGAATAATAAAAAAAAAATCATTTTTCATATCAGAATGTCTACCCGAGGCACAGCCAGAACTCAATCTGCCCTTTTGAACCCTTCAACAGCCCCTCTATTAGTGAAACTTTGAGCCTAAGGGAAGAGGGGGAAAAATAATAACAAGATTATTTCAGATTGCTGCTGTGAAGAAAATAAATTACTGATAATGACTGAGCTTCCCTGATGACTCAGTCGGTAAAGAATCCGCCTGCAATGCGGGAGACCTGGGTTCAATCCCTGGGTTGGGAAGATCCCCTGGAGAAGGGAACGACTACCCACTTCAGTATCGTGGCCTGGGGAGTCCATGGACAGAGGAGCCTGGCAGGCTACAGTCCACGGGGTCGCAAAGAGTCGGACACGGTTGAGCGACTAAGCACATCTCTCAATGACTGAGGGAAAATGGTATTTCAGAAAGAATGGTCAGGGAAGCCTCCTTAAGAAGGTAACTGACGAAAACTGTGTGTGTGTGTGTATACGTAAAGGTAACTGACTTTTTTTTAAACTTGAGATCCAATGATTGAAAGACTTTGTGCCTCTTTGTGAAAGACAGCAGTTTATATCCTGAGGTTTCCTTTGGGTTTCCAGAACAGGGGAAATGTTCTGAAACCTCTTGCTATAAACCTGGAACAATTTATATATATCCTCTCAGACAGCCCCAGGATTATTTCCTCTAGTGCTTTTCTGTCTGGGATAATCCCATTCACACCAATGACTTTATCGTGGTTAGATAATATTTAACAAGCACTCTAAATGTCCTAGGCTTTGGGCTAAACACCTTACAGTTTGGGGGGTTTTTTGTTGTTTATGTTTTAATTCGTGTGACCCATTATTTCTATCACTAAAAATAATAATAGGTGGCATTCTAGAATACTTAAGTACAATACATCAGGCCCCGTTCAAAGAGTTGTACCCATGTTAATTTACTTAATCCCGGGCTTCCCAGTGGCGCTAGTGGACAGAGAAGCCAGTCAGGCTACAGTGTGTGCATACTAAGTTGCTTCAGTCGTATCCAACTCTTTGCAACCCCGTGAACTGTAGCCCACCAGACCCCTCTGTCCATGGTTTTCTTCAGACAAGATACTGAAGTAGGTTGCCATGCCCTCCAGGGAATCTTCCCAGCCCAGGGATCAAACCCACGTCTCTTGTCCCTTATATTATCAGGCTGGTTCTTTGCCTGTAGTGCCACCTGGGAAGCCCTATAGTTCCCTGTGCTATCTAGTAAATTCTTGTCTTTCACCTACTTTACATATTGTAGTGTGTATATATTAATCCCAAACTTATAATTTATCTTTCCTCCCCTCACTGTTCCCTTTGGTGACCATAAGTTTGTTTTCTATGTCTGTGAGTCTGATTGTTTTGTAATTAAGTTCATTTTTATCTATTTTTTTTAAGATTCTACATGAAAGTGATTACCATATAATACTTGTCATTGCCTGACTTCATTTAGTTATCATTACCTGTGATAATCTCTAGGTCCACTCATTTTGCTGCAAATGGCAATATTTCATTCTTTTTTATGGCTGAGTAATATTCCATTGCATATATGTACCAAATCTTCTTTATCCATTCATCTGTTGATGGACACTTAGGTTGCTTCCATGTCTTGGTTATTGTAAATAGTGCTGCGTGCATCTTTTCAAAGTATGGTTTTCTCAGTATACATGCCCAGTAGTGTGATTGCTGGGTCATTTGGTAGTTCTATTTTTAGTTTTTTAAGGAACCTCCATACTGTTCTCCCAAGTGGTTACACCAATTTACATTGCCACCAATAGTGTAAGAGGGTTCCCTTTTCTCCACACCCTCTCCAGTTCCTGGTTGGGAACTAGATCCACATGCCACAACTAAGACCTGGTGCAGCCAAATAAATAGATAAAAAATTTTTTAAAAATCAGTTTCTTAAATATTGGAAGTTGGTACTGGTAATGTTCTAGTAATTTGTTAAGCAGAAAGGCAGCTCTGCAGATTGTTTTACAAATGCATATTTCATACGTATGTGTTTTAGCTTTTGTAAAAAATTGTGGAATACAGCATACATATAAAGGAGGATCTAGAATATAAATGTACGGTATAAAAAGTAATTCTCCCAACACCTGAATAAACAATACCCAATCCAAGAGCAAGACCACCTCGGATATTCCCCTCCCTACTCCTTAAAACTGCAACAGTTGCCTCCTGTTTTTCATGAGTTATTTTTTATTTATGCCTTTGTATGCATCTGAAATGTCTTAAAGTTTTTCCAAGGTAAGTGTATGCAGTGGAAGAGCTCAGACTTCAGAGTCAGAAAGACCAGGTTTTAAACCCCAGCTCAGATGGTAAAGAATCTGCCTGCAATGCAGGAGACCTGGATTCGATTCCTGGGTCCAGAAAATCCCCTGCAGAAGAAAATGGTTTCCCACTCCAATATTCTTGCCTGGAGAATCCCCATGGACAGAGGAACCTGCATTTAGTTGCTCAGTCATGTCCGACTCTGTGTGACCCCATGGACTATAGCCCATCAGGCTCTTCTGTCCATGGAGATTCTCCAGGCAGGAATACTGAAGTGGGTTGCCATGCCCTCCTCCAGGGGATCTTCCCAACCCAGGGATCGAACCCAGGTCTACCACATTGGAGGCGTACTCTTTACCATTTGATCCACCAGGGAAGCCCATGGTCACAAAGAGTTGGACACAACTCAGTGACTAACACACCTGCTCCTTACTAGAGGTGGGACCTGGGGCAAGTCATTTCCCCTCCCCCAGGCTTTTCCTCATCTGCCCAAACACCTGCAGCAAATGCCCACATCTCCCAGGATTGTCTTAAGGATTCAAACCACAAACTCCACACTGATTCAACAAATTTATTGAGACCTCTTGGGACCTAAGCCCTGTAGAAAAGAGAGATGAATCAGCTTTCACACTCAGGAAGGTCATGGTTGGAAACTGGTAACTATAAAAACAACACAGCCACTAAGTGCTTTGGATTGGGAAGGGATATAAGGAGGATGTAGTGTTTATAAATCTGGAATCGAACACTAACCGCCAAGAGAGGCAGGAGGTTGGGCGGGACCTCCCACGAAGAGATGAGCTTGGAACCATCTAGAAAGGGTCTTGCCACTGACATAGCCGAGTGCCCACAGGTCTCTGGAGCTCACTGCAGGCTGGCCCACTGCAGGGACGTGTAGACCACCTTACCATCGGGCTGCGGGGAGCAAAGCAGCAGTGTCTTTCTGACACTGGTGCCCAGGCGGCCAGCCGAAACCAGGTCCTGGAGTGGGATGGGATCCCCGGGAGCCCAGCACTGGGCGATGTAATGAGCGTGGAAACGCAGCGGGTCGCCTGGGTGAAGGAGAGAGGCAGGTAGCAGTTTCCACTGGTGGAGAACTGGAAGACACCGGGACCTCCAACACGGAGGGGATCTCAATGCATCCAGCCATCACTACCAATATTGCAAAAGACACCCTTGGGCCTGGGGGGTGGAGCAAGTTGACACATTATGTATATCTTATTTAAAAACAAGTAACTGAATATATCACTGTCAGTCAAAGTCATGAGGAACTCAAAGGGTATCATGTATATCGTATCATAAATATCCAATGAGAAGTGACTCAGACTAAAAGAAGAGAACGATTTACAACAGGAGGGCATAATAAAATAGAATTAAGGAGTCAACCAAATTTTTCTGAAAAGGGTCAGATAGTAAATATTTTCAGTTTTGTGGGCCATGCTGCAAATACTCAACTCTGCCAATCTAGCACCATAGCATCCACTGACCATATGTAAACAAACAGAGCTGTGTTCCAATAAAACTTTATTAAAAAAAAACCTGTCTGTGCCTCATTTGATGGGCTAGGGGGAGGGGGGCTATACTCTGCTCCCAGGTTAGATGAACCTGACCAAGTAGAGTAGGACCCTGAGTAAGGCACTATACAGAAAACTAACAGGTAACATAAATCTAAAAGAGCAAGTCTTCCAGCAATTCCCTGGGTATTTATCTGAAAAAAAGTGAAAACACTAATTCAAGAAGATAAACGCACCCCTATGTACATTGCAACATTATTTACAATAGCCAAGATATGGAAGGGCTTCCCAAGTGGCTCAGTGGTAAAGAATCTGCAATGTATATGTATTATTAAATATAGTAATGTACATAACACTACAAAATAAGATTTACGTTTTATTCTATATGTCTTCTGTGAGAGTTTTTTTCCCCCTCTTTGTTCATTTACTAAACTGCTCTCCAAAAAAGCTTGGGTTCCCAAGTGTTTCCTGTTTTTCCATGGTTTCAGAGGCTGAGAAAAGGAGACCAAAAAAGGGGGGAAACGCAGACCGTGGTGGGATTGTGAAGAAAAATGTCACCAGAGGTCCCGACACAAACTCACCAGGATAGACCAGGAAGTCGCCCCCGAACTTGCCAGCGGCACTGAGGAAGAAGCCTCGTTCCCACAGGTCTCTGTAGATGCTGTAGCGAAGCTCGTGGGCAGGGCGGCCAGCATGGGGCCAGTCTTTGGACTGGACACGCCAGTCCAGGGGCCTAGCCTTGATGGGCCGCGGCCGAGCAGTGGCCAACTGGATAAGCAGAGCAGACCTCGGTAAGGGGGCCACTCCATTTGAAGGCCCTGGCTGGGGAGAGGAGCCTGGTGGGGAAGAATCCAAGAGAGTTTGATGAATCCAAGGGGCAAGGCTTTTTTGTCAGGCCCCAGGGAGGATCAGCCAAAAATCCCCCAAGGATCTCTTCCCTCTTTCCCCTGGTCCGTGGACTCCAACCCCCACCTTCAAATGCTTCCTCATGCTCTCCAGCAGCCTGGCCAGCACTGGCCTCATTCTCTTCGGCAGCTTGCTTCCCACCGGCCTCCTGGCTCCCACTGGTCCCTGATTCCTGTTCCAGCTTTAGCTTCTTCGCAGCCTGGCCCTCTGTAATCTTCTCTAGGAGCTCCTGACGACGGATCTCTCGGGCCTCAGCTGCCAGAGCGCTTTGCTCCTGGAAACCCTGCTCTTGCTGACGCTTGAAGGATGCCAGTGCCTGAGAAGTAAACTTTGCTGTATTATCAGGATTCAGACATGCCCTGCCTTAGAAATCCTAACTCTGGCCCTTCCAAACCTCGGGAAGTGAACCCGGGGATCCTACTATCCTACTCTCACAGAATTCCAGAATCCAGGACTCTCAGAGCCCTCCCACCCAGGAATCAGTCGTCCCCAGCCTCTCCTCCTGCAGGTCCCCTGGAGGGGCGCCCCTAGCCTGCCCCCACTTACCAGGCTGTGTTGGCGGGGGTCCGGGCGCGGGGCGCTGACTAGGGTCACTGCGCCGATCTCGGCCAGCAGTCGCGCCTCCTCAGGCATCAGCAGCAGTGGGAGGCCCAGGCGCGAGTTCTGGCGGGGCCCGCGGGGCAGGGCGCCCACCGTGCGGCCCCCCACGCCCAGGCGCTCCCGCAGCGCCTGCACCGCCTCGGCCCCCCATACCAGGGAGCGGCCGTTCGCCACCTCCACCACCAGCATCCTCCTGCGGGAAGCCAGGGGCACAACAGTCACACACCGGGCAGCACGCCTCTCGCCGCGGGATTCGCGCCGCTGGGAGGGTGCCCACCGCCTAGCTGGGGGTCTCGGCGAGGCCCCGCCCCTGAGGCTCGTGGGGCGGAGCCTCGCTCCGAGCTGCGTTCGCCACCTGCTGAGCGGGAGCGCCAGTCCCGCCCCCTGGGCGCCGGGCTCCGCCCCCGGGCGATCCCGCCAGGCCCCGGGGCTGACCCAGACGAGGACCCGCCCCGAAAGGAGCGCCGGGGCCCCGCCGGGGCGCCTCGGGCCCTGCGGTCAGCATTCTGGCCAGGGGCGAGACTGGCCGCGCGGGCCCCCGCGCCTGGCGGCAAAGCCTGCCGTAGGGCGGACCACGCCCCCTCCGAAAGGTCCTTTTCGGCGTCGCCCTCCGGTGTTCCCGTCAGGTGTCGGGACCTCCGGAGACCAAAGCCCCCCGAGGCCACTACCCCTTGGGGGTTCCTCGGGGACCCTTCTTTCTGAGCCCTCGAGGTCCAGCCTCAGGTCCCCGCTCTGAGTCCGGCTCGCAGAATGCGAAGCCCCGCCCCCGCCCGAGCGCGGCCGCTTCGTACGTTCGGAAGTCCTCGGCTCAGCCCATCGCGGCCCCGCCCCCTCCCGAAGACGCGGGGTTAGGCGTTCGGACATCCTCGGCTCAGCCGATCGCGGCCCCGCCCCCTCCCGAAGACTAGGCGTCAGGCGTTAGGACGGCCTCGGCTCACGTCAAGCCCACAACCTGAGGCCCCACCCCCTTCGGCCGCGGGCTCTCTCCCCGGTTGGAGTTCCCGCCACACGACCGAACCCACAGCCGGAAGCCCAGTGCGTTCTCCGCTCGGGCGGGCTCAACCCGCTCGTGAGCGCTCCCTTCAGAATGTGGCACCGTCCTCTGACGGAACCAGCTATTCACCTCGTAAACACCAGCTCGCAGTCCCGGCGGAGCCACCCCCTACGTAGCGCGCCACGCGGGGTTTCCTCCACCCCCCCATGCCGACCCCCTGCGTCGGTGTCGTCACGCCGCCACCTCAGCGGAGCGGGAAGTCTGGAGCCCGCCCCGTAGGGCCGAAGCCCTGCCTTCCCCCTAAAGTGTAAATCCCTCGAGCCCGCCCCTCGAAGCGCACCTCCCTCCTCGGTTCCGGAACTAGGAAACGGGCAGCTCGCCACGCTGGCCCCGCCCCTTGAGGTCGGACGCTGTTTGCTCCACCCCCTAGGGGGGGGCTTCTGGGCCCCGCCTCTTTCGTAAGGCCAAAGCCCGTGGCTCCGCCTCCGTCCTAAACCTGAGACTCCGCCTATGAGCAACCCAAGGTCGCGTCTACTCGACTACCTCCGAAGGGAGCCGAGACTGTGGCCCCGCCCACGTCCGGCCGAAGCTCTTGGCTCCGCCCACAACCGAACCTACTCGACCACCTCCGAAAAAATCCGAAGCTTGTGGCCCCGCCTCCAAATCGCCCCCGGATTCTGGCTGAAGGAACCTGGAGCGGAGGCCCCGCCTCCCCCTGACAGCTCAGCTCCAGGTCCCGCCTCTTTCCGGGGTCCCGCGGCGCCCTCGGAGCCCGAAGCTTCTGGCCCCACCCCTTCCCGAGCCGAAGCCCCGCCCTTGGCGTGCTCGCAGCGGGGTAGATCCGAGCCTGGCCGGGTCCCGCCGCCGGGTAGTGCTCTCGGCGCCGCGACCGCGCTCCTTCCCCGTCCAGCCCGGACACCGCTAGGCGCTGCGCGCACGACCCCGGACCGCGCAGCTCTGCAGGCCCCCCGAAAGAGGCTGGGGGGTGCGGGGGCGTGCTGGGCGGGGTAGGCGTGGCCGGACCCACGATAGCCCGCGGGCCAGGACTGCTCGGCCGCCTCTTGCCCTGCGGGCGGCGCAGAGCCGCGGGTCCAGGTGGGCCGGGGTGTGGAGGCGCCCAGGAGACCGGGAGGGGTCTGGACAGTGTGGGGTCGCTACGGATCGGCGGACTGATGGGGTGCGGGGGCGGCGCCGGGAGCGCGGCCGAGCTCCGGGGTGGCATGGTCGAGCTCCCGGGTGGCGTAACCGCCTGTGGCTTTGCCCAGAGCGGATATGAGCCGCGCTTGGTGATATGAGCCCCGGGACTCGGGCTGGTACTGGGGAGCGGGCAGGTTCTCCGGCTTCAGACAGGAGAAGGAACTCGAGCTCGGAGAAAGGTGGAGGCTGGAGACCTGGACTCCTCTGAGGCCCCCTCGAAGAACGGCAGGGGCTTTGGAGAGCAGTGTTTTCGGAGGAGGGAGCGCCCAGGGATAAGAGGAGAGGGGCTGGTGTTGCTTGATCGTTTACGGAGGAGGGGGCCGCCAGGTTTGGATTCCTGAGTTCTCAAAGGAGAAGAGATCTGGGGGGCCTGGATTCTCAAAAGAGAGGTCCTGGGGTTAACCCTCTATCCTCAAAGGAGGAAGGGCCTGGAGGTCGGGATTCCTGTGTTCTCAGAGGAGAGGAGCTGAGGGTAGGGCTCCTTGATCTTTGACAACTGGGAATTCGGACGGGGGCAGATTCCTAAATCCTCTGAGGACGAGGGGCTGGCGGCTGGACTTCTGGGTTCTCACTGTGAACGTCTGCCCCTCCCCTAGAACATGTCGCCCGAAGAATGGACATATCTAGTGGTTCTTCTTATCTCCATCCCAATCGGCTTCCTCTTTAAGAAAGCTGGTGAGTCAGGTTCCCTCCTCAGCGGAGAATAAGGGGGGGCGGGCAGAATGGGGGACCCCGTGGAAAGTTCTACACTGATGCTGTGCCTTCTCCCTGCAGGACCTGGGCTGAAGAGATGGGGGGCGGCGGCCGTGGGCCTGGGGCTCACCTTGTTCACCTGTGGCCCCCACACTTTGCATTCTCTGGTCACCATCCTTGGGACCTGGGCGCTCATTCAGGCCCAGCCCTGGTGAGGATTTGGTGGGAGGAGGAGGGGGAGCACAGAGCGGGTGGAGGATGCAACCTGTTTCCTCTTGGGGTCTTTCTCTGTTTCCGCCTCGGTCTCTGGATGTCTCTTGTGCGCCTCGAGATTCTCTGTGTCACATGTCTGGTCTGTTCCTCCTCTCCTGCCTTTTTCTGGGTCTCGTCCCTGTGTGTTTGGCCTGTCCCTTGACGGCCATGTCATGGATTTAGGAGAGAGGAGGGCGTTACTGGTCTGCTGGCCCTGGTATTCTCTCTCTTTCTCCCTCCCCTCTCTCCCTCCCTCCCAGAAACAAATGGAGGCGTGAAGGGTCTTCACCCCGCAGCCTCTCTCTCCATCCCGTCCTTGTTCCGTGTTGCTGTGTTTCTCTGCAGCTCTTTCAGTCATGTTCATTCCATACACTCCCCTCTCCTGTCTCTGAAAGTGGGTGGTGGGGGGTGGGATCTGCAGCTGGAATCCAGGGGGGACCGAGGCAAGACCTCCGGCACCCAGCGCAACAGACCTCCTGTCTTGTCTCAGCTCCTGCCACGCCCTGGCCCTCGCCTGGACCTTCTCCTACCTGCTTTTCTTCCGTGCGCTCAGCCTGCTGGGCCTGCCCACTCCCACGCCCTTCACCAACGCCGTCCAACTGCTGCTGACGCTGAAGGTCAGGCTCCCCCCACACCCCCAGCCCTCCCTGGGTGCCCGTGAACCAGCCCATCTTTACCTTCTCCTCCCTGGGGAGGCAGAGGAGGCGGGTCGGTCTCTCCCACGCACTCCGCTGAGGGCAGGACTTCACCTCTCAGCTCTTCCCCAGGGTAAAAAAAGTACCCAAAGCTATATAACTGTGGGTGTCAGTGGGTGGCTGGGCTAAAGTGCATCTTTGTAGCAAGCCACGTTGCAAAGGAGGAAAAAAAAAACAGCTTTGGGCAGAGAGCACTGAGCTGAGGGCACAAAAGCAGAACACCATGTCTGGCTTCCCATGACCTGGGAAGATGAGAGAAAACAGGTCTGCAGGCCCCACCGAGGGAGAAGAGGTTGCGCGCTCCTCCCGGGTGCTTCCTCTCGGTGATCGGAAGGGTCAGGCGGCAGTGGCGGCAGGGCTCTTCCAGCATCCCGTATTCCCGGGCGGGAGCTGAGGGGTGGGCAGGAGTGGGTCAGGAGTTGGAGGAAACCAGAGCCTCTCGGGACGCAGGGAGCAGCATGCTTGGAAGGGAGCCGGCCGCGTGCCGCCAGCCGTGTGCCAGGCACATGGACTGTCCATCAAGGGGAGACCGCAGCGCTGGCCAAGTCGGGCAGGGCCTGGCTGGCCCCAGTGAGGAGTTCCAACTTCTTCCTGTGGGGGCCCAAGAGGTTTTTCTGAAAACCTGTGAACAGGTTTACAGGTTTAAAAATACTTCCTCCAGATGCTGAAAAAACTGCAGCAGGAAGGGTAAGGTGAGGTGACATGGGACTCCTTTATCTAAGTCCAGCTGACAAACTGGCGGCTTGAGGCAGGCCTGGGGCAGCTAATCAGGGCCCCACCAGGAGGCCTGGCATGTAGGATAACCTGGGGCGAGTTTTTGTTGATGTTTACCTCGGCCAGGGCTGGATGAGGAAGGGTCCTGGTCCCAAGGGGCCGAGAGGAGGAAGCCCAGAAGGAAAAGGACTTGGGTAGATTCGAGAAGGTCGGTCAAGGGTCACGGCCAGGCCCCAGGCAGTCTTATCAATAAAGGGATTAAAAACACGGGAATACAAACCCAAGGTTCACTCCTGCCTGCCTCCACCATCTGCCAGCTGAACCCCGGCTGAAGCTGGAAGACACATGTCAGGCCAGCCTGGGGTCTGTGTGCAGAAGGATAGAGAGCAGGCTGGGGGGCCAGGCTCAGCATATTCAGCCCAGTGGTGGAGGCAAAGTGAAAGGGACAGACTCAGAGACTTCAGGGACTCGACCTGGGGAGCGAGGAAGGTTTCCAGTCTAAGCAGCTTTTGAATGCTCATTAGCATTTGATGGGGCTTCCCTGGTGGCTCAGCTGGTAAACAATCCGCCTGCAATGCAGGAGACCTGGGTTCGATCCCTGGGTTGGAAAGATCCCCTGGGGAAGGGAAAGGCTACCCACTCCAGCATTCTGGCCTGGAGAATCCCAAGGACTGGCATTTGACGAGGGGAGAGACCAGATGAACACCTGCTTCGGGGAATAGCTAAAACCGTTTTACACTTGGGATGTGTTAAATTCGAGGTGCCCAGAAGTCATCCATCCATGTATTAATGACAAGATGCAGCTGCTTTTTTTTTTTTTTTTTTAATTTATTTTGGCCATGCCACATGGCTTGTGGGATCTTGTTTCCCAACCAAGCATCATCAAACCCGGGCCCTGGTAGTGAAAGCAACAAGTCCTAACCGCTGGACCCCCGGGGAATTCCCTGGAGGCAGCTTGGTGGACAGGCTTGGAGCTTGGAACACGGAAAGATGGAACTTAGAGAAAAAAAGACAGAGGGGCCCAGGAGGGAGCCCTTACTCGTCATTAGATGCTCAGAGCTGCCCGAGGAGCAGCGCCTTGGCATCCAGCCCCATGGGGCCGCCCAGCACGGTCGTGAACGGGAGGTGGGTGTGAGGAGGCCGGGGTCTGAGCTGTCCTCCCGCATGCCCCTTCCTCCCAGCTGGTGAGTCTGGCCAGTGAAGTTCAGGACCTGCACGTGGCCCAGAGGAAGGAAATGGCCTCGGGCTTCAGCAAGGGGCCCCCCCTGGGGCTGCTGCCGGACGTGCCCTCTCTGATGGAGACCCTCAGCTACAGCTACTGCTACGTGGGAATCATGACAGGTGAGCGTGCCCGCCCCGGGCCTGCCTCTGCCCGGACTCTGCTGTCTGTTCTGTGTTCCTGCCCCCCGCCCCCGGCCCCCCATTCCAGCCTCTGCTGCTCTGAGCGTGAGCCTCTGAGCCCCAGTCCATGTCTCCCTCTCCCACTGGCCCCAGGGACCCTCCAGAGTAGACACAGATTGTTCTCAGCCTCAGTGATTCCTTGTAACTTACTGGGAGCACACAGGAGATTAAGGAGAAAGATGGATGTCACCCTAATGTGTCTGCCGCCCAGGCCACAAGGATTCACAGCGTATGATCCCATTTTTAGTTTCAGGACGTATTTTTCATTACCGTTGACCTCGTAGAA
The DNA here is from genome assembly GCF_019320065.1 of Cervus canadensis. Taxonomy (NCBI): domain Eukaryota; kingdom Metazoa; phylum Chordata; class Mammalia; order Artiodactyla; family Cervidae; genus Cervus; species Cervus canadensis. The sequence continues at coordinate 12,761,971 of NC_057403.1, read as the reverse complement.
GGTTTTGACTTCTGTAACAACTGTATCGAGCTGTGATTACCATATTCACCCATTCACAACCACATCCAGTTTGCTGGGTTTGAGTCTCTCTATGGAGAAAGAAATGGCAACCCACTCCAGTGTTCTTGCCTGGAAAATCCCATGGACGGAGGAGCCTGGTAGGCTACAGTCCATGGGGTCGCAAAGAGTCGGACACGACTGAGTGACTTCACTTTCACTTTCACAGAGTTTTGCAACATGACTACTGTGCAATTTCGTCACCTCAGAAAGAACCCCTGCACCCTTTACCATCATCTGCCCAACCTCCAACTGCCTCCATTCCCTGAAAGCACTAATTGACTTTCTCTATGTGTTTGCCTACCCTGAACATCTATAAATGGAATCATACAGCGTGTGGTCCTCTGTTAGACTTTCAGCACTTCTGTTAAAGCCCTCTGCTCCCTCCCCAGGCCAAGCCATCATTTTATCCAAAGTGTAGCAGTCCCCTCTTTTCCGTCACTGTCCCTCTGCAGCCCCTCCCTGCTCAGTGGCTGAGGGGTCTCCTGAAAAAGCAAAATAATAATCTAGCCCTTCCCTGGTGGGAGAGGCCTTCAGTGTTTACCCTAGCGCTGAGAAAAAACCCCCAGAGTCCTTGGAGAAGGAAATGGCTACCCACGCCAGTACTCTTTCCTTGGCAATCCCACAGACAGAGGAGCCTGGCGGGCTACAGTCCATGGGTTTGCCGAGAGTTAGATGTGACTGAATGCATACACATGCATGCTCAACAAATACAAACAAGTTGGTGGTTTTACACAAACAGAAAGCATGCTTACAGCCAGCACCCCATCAGGTAATCTTCCCAGCACACCGCTGGTCCCTCCTGCTGCCTTAGTTGCTGCCGCCCGAGGGCAACCACTCTCTGGACTGCTAAGAGCATAGGTTAGTGTTGTCTGCTTGGGGACATTATGTGAATAGAATCAAATACAGTATGTGTTCTTCTGTACTGGCTTATTTGCTCAATGGTATGCAGGACTTCTGCTGCATGGACTTGTACCTGGTTTGTTTTCCTGGCTGGATAGTATTCCATTGAGTGGATAAACCACAAGTTATCCAAAAATATACATACATATATATAAAACCAAACCCAAAGCCCTGGTCAGATCCCCCCCGGGTCTTGCCCCTGACACCCTCTGATTTCTTCTCAGGCCCCTGTCTTCCTCAAGGGATGCGCTGGTGCGCCTCCTGTTCCTCCCAGACCCCCAGGCCCCCCTGCCCACCTCCCTCCAAGTGTGCCAGGACCCCCTGGTTCTCGGACTCCTCTGTCCGAGACGCTCCCTAAGTGTCTGCTCCTCTTTCCCGCCGGGTCCCCTGTCTCCCCCTTTGTCCGCTCTCCCTTGCTCTCCGTTCTCCTCTCTCCCTGGTTCCCCCGGGCTCCCTGGTCCCTGGCCCATCTCCCCCGCCCGGAGACCGGCGCTCTGCCCGCCATCCCCACGCGCACATGCGCCTGACCGCGGCCCGCCCTCCCGCCACAGGCCCGTTCTTCCGCTACCGCACCTACCTGGACTGGCTGGAGCAGCCCTTCCCGGGGGCCGTGCCCAGCCTGCGGCCCCTACTGCGCCGCGCCTGGCCGGCCCCGCTCTTCGGCCTGCTCTTCCTGCTCTCATCACACCTCTTCCCGCTGGAGGCCGTGCGCGAGGACGCCTTCTACGCCCGCCCGCTGCCCGCCCGCCTCTTCTACATGATCCCCGTGTTCTTCGCCTTCCGCATGCGCTTCTACGTGGCCTGGATTGCCGCCGAGTGCGGCTGCATTGCCGCCGGCTTCGGGGCCTACCCCGTGGCCGCCAAAGCCCGGGCCGGGGGCGGCCCCACCCTCCAATGCCCACCCCCCAGCAGGTCAGGCGGCGGGAGGGAGGTGTCCCAAGACCCGGCCGGCCCCATCACCGCGGGCTGGCCCTGCCCCTAGCAGGGAGGAGAGTGGGGAGCAGCGGCGGGAGGGGGGCTGGTCTCCCACCGGTTGTCAACAGAGTGTCCCCCTTGGCCAGCACAGCCCTCCTCCCCTGTTCTCGGAAAACTCCTGAAACCTACAGGTCGCCCCCTGTTGTGTGCTTGTCAGCCCCTGGGGTAGTGAATTGCTCTCTGTTGCTAGGAAAAGGAAGGTGTATTCTAGCAACCACCGTGCTGCCCCTCTGTTGCCATGGTAGTGTCAGCCCGGTAACCCGGTTGTTCCTGGTTGCTCAGGATGCCATCGCTGGGCAGTGAGGAGCAGCCCCTTGTTGCTAGGGAAACCATTCCCTAGCAACAGAACTGCCCCTTTTTGCCTTTGTTGCTATGAGAACGGCGTCCCCTAAACTGCCCCCTTCTTCTCACAGGCCCTCCCCGTGAGACGTCATCACATAACATTTAAATGGCATTCGCTTTATTTATTTCTGGCTGCTGGGCACAGGCTTTCTCTGGTTGGGGCGAGCGGGGGCTACTCTTCGTCTGGGAGGCAAGGTTCTCCTTCCGGTGGCTTCTCTCCTTGCGGAGCACAGGCTCAGGAGCTGTTGCCCACCACCTCAGCTGCTCCAGGACATGTGGGGTCTTCCCAGACCAGCTATGGAACCCGTGTCAGCCCCCTGCATTGGCAGGCGGATCCTTACCCACCTGGGAAGTCCCAGAAATGGCATTCTCCACCATGCTGTCCTCTGGCCTGGGGTGGGGGGGGGGGCGGTGGCAGCGGACACCATTCTTAGTAACCACCAGAAGCCCTAGTAACTATGGATTAAGCTTGTTGCTGGCGAAGCTACTAGCCTAGTTCCTTCATCACGAGGCAGAGCACACTGCTAGTAGCCAGGGACTCCCTTGTTGCTAAGGATATGTTGCTCCTGTGTTGCTGGGGAAGTGGCACCCTGGCAGTCAGGAGTGGGCCCTCCCTCGGTTCCCTGCAGCTGTCCTCTGGCATTCAGGCTGGGGCTGGAAAAGCAGCCCCCTGATGTAAATTTTGAACGACTCCTTACTAGGGTTGGGCCATCCCCTCATAGTCACAACAGCCATTCCCTTGTGGGGGAAGTGGTGCCCCCACGCAACATTTCTTCCTTCTGCCAGAGTAACCAAAGGCAGGCCTCCAGTTGCTAGCGGGTATCCCCCAGAAGACGTCAAGCAGGAGCTGAAAGCTTTTCTAAACCTTCTGGGCCCTGCTCTTAATGGAAGCCCCGCTTCCATTATCAGAAGCAGCCAGTGGTTCAGGCAGGTCAGTGATAATCCCCCACTGCTCTGAGCGTTGGCACTGGTGACCCCGGAACCGCTGTATTGCTGGAGCTGATCCTTCTAGAACAGTCCTACAGACTGATAGCCAGCAAAGGCCTTTTCAGGACGCTTTTTTTAAACATCCTAGGCTTGTCGCTAAGCAATGCCCTTTCCCTAGCAACAGAGACCATCTAGGTGACAGGCGGGCCTAGAACATCTCCCTAGCAACCATGGACCACCTCGCTGTTAGGGCTGCTGTTTCCCCAACCACTGAAGGGTCCGAGGAGTTTAGAAAGGACTACTTGGAGGCTTCTCTGGATATGCTGAACTTGGTTGCTAAGGAACGGCCTTACCCTAGCATCTGAGACCATTGGCAGGTCAGGTTGCTAAGGACTCATAGCTTAGCAACCGTAACGCTTGCAGACTTTTCTGGCTGTTGCAGGCCCCCTTCCTAAGAGAAGGAGAATCCTATTGCTGTGGATCTGTGCACGTCCCACCCCACCCCCCAAAAAGGCACCCTCTGGGCTCCCCTCCCCTGTTGCCCTAGCAAATGCGACAGCCTGGGAGCTGTTGCCTGGCCAGACTCCCCTCCTTCGCGTCCGGGGCTGGGACAGGAGCCAGCGTCGGGAGGGGGCCTGGCTGAGCTGCATGTCTGTCCCCCACCCTGGTCCTCCACCCCTCCCCCAGTCCGGAGACGGCGGCTTCCGTGGAGTACGACTATGAGACCATCCGCAACATCGACTGCTACGGCACGGACTTCTGCGTGCGCGTGCGGGAGGGCATGCGCTACTGGAACATGACGGTGCAGTGGTGGCTGGCGCAGTACGTCTACAAGAGCGCGCCCGCCCGCTCCTACGTCCTCAGGTGAGCCCCCGGGCGCGGAGGACGGCACCAACTACATCCCCCAGCGGCCCCGGGGGCGCCCTGCGGCTCCCCCGGCGGGCCTCCGCCCCTGACGGTCATGGGAGCTGTAGTTTCTTGCGGCTCGGACTGCGTTACCGGGGTAAGCTCGTTCCTCTTTTTAATTTTTCTTTTCTTTTCTTTTTTTTCTTTGCTTTTTTCCCGCTGTGCTTTGCAACCTGCAGGATCTTAGCTCCCCGACCAGGATCTGAACCCACCCCCAGCAGTGAAAGGGCAGAGTCCTAACCACTGGACTGCCAGGGAGTTCCCTATCTATTCTTTTTCAGATTATTTTCCCTTATAAGCTATTACAGAGTATTGAGTAGAATTCCCTATACACAGTAACCAATACATTAAGTCCTGGTTGGTTATGTATTTTATATAGTTGTGTATGTTAACCGGAAACTCCCAATTTGTCCCTCCCCACGACCCAGTGTCCCCAACTCTTAAATGTGAGTAATGCTGTTAACCTGTTGTCATAGGTTGACGCAAGGAATAAGTGAGAGAAACTGTTAAATGCACTTACTGTGAGGCCTGAGCAGCTTTTATTATCCTTCACTCACCTGGTAATTCCTGAGTGGAGACTTTCTGTAAAGATAAGATAAACTGACAAATTTAGGAAGTAGGAGATCTTAAAGATGAAGAGATCTAGGCTCAGAGAGGTCAGGCCACCTGCCGAGTATCCGTCCGTCTTCCCCTCGACGCCAGGAGAGGTCAGGATGGATACACCATAACATGTCCTCATGATGAAGCAGTTAATCATGGCACCTCTGGAGCTAGACCTACCTGGATGTGCTGTCTAGTTTGGATTTAAAGACCCGCTCTGACCTTGTATGGGGAATGGAATAAAGGTGGGGAGGGGAGCAGGAGATGAGGCAGGGACTGGCCCGGTGGGCACTGATGGTGGCCTAGCGTAGGGACCAGTGGCCTAGAAGTGGATGAACTGGAGAGGTGAGGTCAGGGCTCGGCCCCCACCTGGATGGGGGTCGTGAGAGGAAATGCAGCGGGGTGCCCAGGTGGTGGGCGTGGGTGATGAAGGAGAGGAAGTCTGCGCAGGAGGAAGTTTCAGAAGCTGGCAGGCCAAGGAAGCCAGACTTGGGTTTAGTCTCGTTGAGTTTGAGGTGACGGTTGGATTTCCAGCCGGGGTGATTGGATAGACACCGAGTTGTGTGATTCTGGTGTGTTAGGGAGAGGTTGGTGTAAGAAGTGGACCCGTGAGCATCGTCAGCTGTGGTTGGAGCTTAAAGCTCTGGGGTCAAAGCACAGAGTGGACCCACATTTAGACCAGGGATTTTCAATGTCTGAGCTGCTCACTGGTGTCTGACTCTCTGCAACCCCACGGACTGTAGCCCGCCAGGCTCCTCTGTCCATGGGATTCTCCAGGCAAGAATACTGGAGTGGGTTGCCATTCCCTTCTCCAGGGCATCTTCCCGACCCAGGAATTGAACCCAGGTCTCCTGCATTGCAGGTGAATTCTTTACCATCAGAATCACCAGGGAAGCCCCGGACACTCTCAATGAGGGGGTGAGGGTGGGCAATTGTGCTGCGCCCCCAGGGGGCATTTGGCATGTCTGGAGACGCTCTATCATAATGGAGTCTAGTAGGCGGAGGCCTAAACGCCCACCCCCACCCCCACCCATCCTGAAGAATGACCCAGCCCCAGATGTCTGTAGCGCCAACAATGAGGGACCCTGGTGTAGACTGGGGGCCAGAGGAGGGGCCGGTGCAGACTCAGCCAGGGAGATAGGACAATGGCAAAGCATTTCTTCATTCCCTTCAGAGGAGCGAGGGTGTCAAGGAGGAGAGGCAGGAGGGAGGGTGTGTCTGCCCAGGCCAGGAGCTCCGGGGGGCGAGGGCAAATGTGACCCTGGGTGCGGGGGGGGCATGGTGGGAGGAAGTCCCCCGCATCCTTGCAAGGTGAAGTGAAAGCAAGATTGGAGTGGGTTCAAGAGAGGATGGAGTTGGGAGGCTAGAAGATTCTCAGGAGAGTGTTCACTGCATGGGGGAGGGCGGGGCCCGAGAAACTGGGAGAGACAGTAGCTGAGGGAGGGGCCAAGAGCTGGCTGTGCACACCCGGAGTTGGAGATGCTGGGCTCACTCTCACGAGCGTCCTCCTGTAAAGTCCTATCGGTTCTGGCAGCGCACAGCCAGAGGTAAAAGAAAGGAAACAGTATTGGTCCTGAGTGAGCATTAAACCAGATTTCAATGCGCAGCACAAGTAACCTCCTGCTGAGAAGTATCAAGATGGAAAGAAATCTCACCCTTTAAAAAAAAAAAAAAGTTCATCCATTTTATTTTTATTTTTTAAGTTGGAGTAGAGTTGTGTTCGTTTCAGGGGTACAGCAGAGTGAACCAGTTATATACATATACACGTATCCATTCTTTTTTGGTTTCTTTTCCCATACAGGTCATCACAAAGTATTGAGCAGAGTTCCCTGTGATATACAGTAGGTCCTTATTGAAAGGGAAAGTGTTCGTCACTCAGTCCTGTCTGACTCTTTGCAACCCCATGGTCTGGCCATGGAATTCTCTAGGCGAGAATCCTGGAGTGGGTTGCCAGTTCCCTTCTCCAGGGGGATCTTCCCCACCTAGGAACTGAACTCAGGTCTCTTGAATTTCTTCACCAACTGAGCCACCAGGAAAGCCACAAGAATACTGGAGCGGGTAGCCATTCCCTTCTCCAGGGCATCTTCCTGACCCAGGGGTCAAACCCAGGTCTCCCACACTGCAGGCAGATTCTTTAGCATCTGAGCCACCAGGGAAGCCTGTGGTCCTTATTAGTTATCTAGAAACCTCTCTCTTTTTTTACTATCCACTGCCACTTACAGGCCTTTACATAGCATGTTCTCAAGAGACACACAGCACTGTCCCTGCTTCCAGGTTCATCTGAAGTTCCCCTGGCAATTTCTTTGCCACCTGTGCTAGTTAAGGGTCTTTATCAACAAACCGCCTATCTCTGTCACCAGTGGGATAAAGCCACACAGCTGCAGGGAGATGGCTCCCAGGCCCTCAAGGAAAACATTCCTGGGCAGTAACAATTTCTAGAGGCCTCTTTCACCTTTTCAGAGATTGATATCTGCATCCAAAGAACAAAGGAAAGATGCTCAAACAGTAGATTTTTTTTTTTCTTCAAGGAACTGGCCTAAGGAAAGAAAAGGAGGGAAACATCTCCCCTGTCAACAACAGGGAGAATTTAGCCTTTTTATGGACATTGCTCCCTCCCCCACCTACCCCCACACAGCGGTCAGCGTCATTCCCTTCACTGAGTTTTTTGTTGTTGTTCAGTCACTAAGTCATGTCCGATTCTTTGCCATCATGGACTGCGGCACGCCAGGCTTCTCTGTCCTTCACTATCTCTTGGAGCTTGCTCAAACCCATGTCCGTCGAGTTGGTGATGCCATCCAACCATCTCGTCCTCTGCCGCCCCCTTCTCCTCCTGCCTTCAATCTTCCCCAGCATCAGGGTCATATTTGTACTTTAAGCACCCGGACATGCCAGAGGCCAACCTTGGTGCCCGTGGGCAGGAACTCAGACCACAGTCCTTGGCTGTAATTTGTGGGCACCCCGTGGAAGTGGGGGTTGGAGCCTGAATCTGTGGGTCTTCAAGGGCTAGCATTTTTGGAATCAGTAAGGAGAAGGGACCATGGCTGGAGATGTCTGAGTCTTCGTGGATCAGGAATTATACTCCTAGATCCTCAAATCCTTAGGAAATGGTGGGGACTTGATTCCTAGGTCCTGACGGAAGAGTGTTGGGAGGGGGTTGCTGAGAAGACAGTAGAGACTCCTGGTTCTGAGGGAGGAGGCTAGGGCCTGGACCCCTGATCTGAGGGAGGAGAGGCTGGGGGTCTGCACCCCTGGCTTTCAGGGAGAAAGGGCTGAGGATCTGGAAGTCTTGGGTCTGAGGGAGGAGGGGCGGGGGCTCTGGACCCCCGGGTCTGGAGGAGGGGCGGGGGGTCTGGACCCCCGGGTCTGGAGGAGGAGCAGGGTGTCTGGACCCCACCGGTCTGGAGGAGGGGCAGGGGGTCTGGACCCCCGGGTCTGGAGGAGGGGCAGGGGGTCTGGACCCCCGGGTCTGAGGGGGGAGGCGTGGGGCCTGGACCCCCGGGTCTGAGGGAGGAGGGCGGGGTCTGGACCCCCGGGTCTGGAGAGGGGTGGGGCTCTGGACGCCCGGGTCTGAGGGAGGCGCGGGGCCTGGACCCCCGGGTCTGAGGGGGAGGCGTGGGGCTGGACCCCCGGGTCTGAGGGAGGAGGGGCGGGGCGTCTGGACCCCCGGGTCTGGAGAGGGGCGGGGGCTCTGGACGCCCGGATCTGGAGGAGGGGCGGGGGCCTGCACCCCCGGGTCTGAGGGGGGAGGCGTGGGGCTGGACCCCCAGGTCTGAGGGGGGAGGCGTGGGGCTGGACCCCCGGGTCTGAGGGGGGAGGCGTGGTGCCTGGACCCCCAGGTCTGAGGGAGGAGGGGCGGGGGCGTCTGGACCCCCAGGTCTGGAGGAGGCGTGGGGGCCTGGACCGCCGGGTCTGAGGGGGGAGGCCTGGGGCCTGGACCCCCGGGTCTGAGGGGGGAGGCGTGGGGCTGGACCCCCGGGTCTGAGGGGGGAGGGGCGGGGCGTCTGGACCCCCGGGTCTGGAGGAGGGGCGGGGGCTCTGGATGCCCGGCTCTGGAGGAGGCGCGGGGGCCTGGACCCCCGGGTCTGAGGGGGAGGCCGGGGTCTGCACCCCAGGCCCTGATTCCCGCCCCCCACCCCGCCCCCCGCAGGAGTGCGTGGACCATGCTGCTGAGCGCCTACTGGCACGGCCTGCACCCTGGTTACTACCTGAGCTTCCTCACCATCCCGCTGTGCCTGGCAGCCGAGGGCCAGCTGGAGTCGGCCCTCCGGTGGCGGCTGGGTCCCCGGGGCCAGAAGGCCTGGGACTGGGTGCACTGGTTCCTGAAGATGCGGGCCTATGACTACATGTGCATGGGCTTCGTGCTGCTGTCGCTGCGCGACACCCTCCGCTACTGGGCCTCGGTCTACTTCTGCGTGCACGTCCTGGCGCTGGCGGCCCTGGCGCTGGGGCTGGCCCTAGGCCGCCGCGGCCCCGGGCGGCGGAAGTCGGCGGCCCCGGCCCCCAGCCCGGCCTCGGGAAAGCTCCGGGAAGAGTGAGCCCTCGCCACACGCCCTCTGCCGCTCGTCCGGCCCCCGCGCTTTGGTCTAGGAATCCCATGAACCAGGCTGCCGCCGCCCTTCCCAGGAAGAGATTGGAATTTGGCCAGGGGCCTGGAGAGGATTCCCCGGCTCAGCGGCCTGCCTGGCAGACCAAGGCCGGGGCGCGCCTGCTTCCCTGGCTGCCACCACCCCCGCCCCGGTGATCAGTTTTCCCTCCCGTAAAAATCAAGATAAATGCCCAGAGAGAGTCTCCGTTGTCCCTGCCCAGGGCCTGCTATTCAGAGAGCTGTGTCTCCCGCCGCACCGGGCCGACGGGCCACAGGGCTTCTTGGGCAGACGGCTGCACGGTGTGGGGGTCGGAGCCTCAGGGCGGGTCCGGGGGTCGGGTGGGGGGAGGTGGGCGCTTTCTGGCCGCTTTCGCTCCACGTCCTCTCGGTAGACCCGCACGGAGTGTGACCCTGTTGGAAGGGAGAAGCCGCGGTGCGGAGCTTTCGTGGGCTCCATCTGAGCCAGACAAGGGTTCCCGCGCTCCTGTAGCCTCCTGTCATCCCCGGGCCTGGGACAGGTTCAGAATGTGTAAATCTTTCCCAATAAAGTGTCACACGGAGACTCTGTGGGATGTCTGTGGACGGTCAACCAGGGTGGGGGGACCGCATACCTCCAGCATCCCGCCGCGAGGTGTCACCGCCCGGGCCTCTGTGGGTCCCTGCTCCCAGGAGGCCTACCGGCAGCGGCCCTGAAGTTTCCGGGAAGGAGCGGGCACTGCCTCCGGGCCACCTGGCGGCCAGGTGCGCGCCCGCCTCAGGCCCCGCCCTCGCCCGGGGCGGTCCCCGCTCGGGGGGCCCTGGAGACGGAAACGGATCGGCGGCCGGGACATGGAGGAGCGCCCGCAGTGGGACCCGGAGGCCTGGGGCTCCGCGGAGGGGCGGCCGGCACCCCGGGCGGCCAGAACAGGTGGGGGGCCTGGAGAAGGTCGGGTCCGGTCCGTCTGGCGGGGAGACGGCCTGGGGGAGGCGGAGAACCGGGGCCCCGCCCGGGGCAGAGGGGACCCAGGGGCCGGGACTTCGAGGTCCCTGGAGGAGTGCGCAGACCCAGAGCCTGGGAGGCGGAGAGCGCTAGAGGCGGGAGGGGCCCCGACGAGTCGCCGGGGAAGGAAGTCTGGAGCCCACCCCTCAGCCTGAGGTGGGAGCGGCCTCGCTTGGGTGCTTGGAGGGCGGGGGGCGGGGAGGGGCGGTGTCTGGGGCTGGGGGTCCAAACCCCCGGGTCTGGGGAGGAGCGGATGGGGGCCTGGACCCCCGGGTCTGAGGGAGGAGGCCTGGGGCCTGGACCCCCGGGTCTGAGGGAGGAGGGGCGTGGGGCCTGGACCCCTGGGTCTGAGGGGGCGGCCTGGGACCTGGACCCCCCGGGTCTGAGGGGGCGGCCTGGGGCCTGGACCCCCGGATCTGAGGGGGAAGGCGTGGGGCTAGACCCCCGGGTCTGAGGGGGACGGCGTGGGGCTGGACCCCCGGGTCTGAGGGAGGAGGGGCTTGGGGCTGGACCCCTAGGTCTGAGGGGGGAGGTGTGGGGCTGGACCCCCAGGTCTGAGGGAGGAGGGGCGTGGGGCTGGACCCCTAGGTCTGAGGGGGGAGGCCTGGGGCCTGGACCCCCAGGTCTGAGGGAGGAGGGGCGTGGGGCTGGACCCCTAGGTCTGAGGGGGGAGGCCTGGGGCCTGGACCCCCAGGTCTGAGGGAGGAGGGGCGTGGGGCTGGACCCCTAGGTCTGAGGGGGGAGGCGTGGGGCCTGGACCCCAGGCCCTCCCAGCGCCCCGTCCTTGCCCAGGCCCGTCGCTGTCCTCTGTGCTGAATGAGCTGCCCAGCGCTGCCACCCTTCGGTACCGAGGCCCTGGGGTGCTGCCCTGGGGGGCTGAGGAGGGTGAGGACGAGGAGGCATGGAGGAGCATGCAGACCTCCCCAGACGCCTCACATCAGGAGCTGCCGGAGCCCGGCCCCTCCCGGGAACTGCCGTGGCCCATGCAGGCCAGGCGGGCACACAGGTGAGGCCACCTTCCTGTCCCCTCCAGGCCTGGGCCCCCTGCCCACCAGCTGGCCGCTCCGCCCCCTGCTCGGTCCCTGGTCGGTCCCTGGGTCTCACCCAGCCGCCCCTCTGGGTCTCCTTGCCCCCTTCTGTGTTGGAGCTTCTCGGCTCCAAGGAGTCCTGTCTGCAGGATCCTGGTGCTCTCTCCCAGATTCCAGTGTCTTGTGTCTTTTTCCCTCCAAGCCTGACTGCCTCTGTCTGAAATCTGTGGTTCACTTTTTCTCTCTCTCTGAGCTTTATGTCGGTCTCTGCCTCCTACCACTCTGTTAACGTCTTTCTCTCCCCTGTCCTGCTGCATAATTGGCAGGACCCAGTGAAAGCCGGGTCTCTCGTTCCACAGTTACTATGCATATGGCACAGCAGTGCAAGTCAGCCGGAGGCCCTTCTGAGAACAGGCCCCTGGCTGCTCCTCAGGTGACCCTTGACACCGATCCTTGCTCCTTATATAATCTGGGCACAGTCCCAAGGTGTGGGGAGGTTCCCTCATGCCAGGCAATGCTCTGACTCTGGCTGGGTGTCCAACAATGCAACTCAACTTTGATACTATCTACCTGGAGACATAAAAAGGACACTCTCACCACTTAGGAAATTCTAGGCTCTAGGAGCCCTGTGCCAATAGGACAAAGCCCAAATAATATAGTTCTTTTTATTTTATCTTAACCACTGGGCCTCCAGGGAAGTCCTCCCTGCCCCCTGCTTTATTTCGATACAGTTGACAGATAGCATCTTATAAGTTTAAGGTGTACAGTGTTACATATACACTTATATGTTGCAAAATGATTACCACAGTCTTGCTAGCTGACATCTCCACCTATCACATAATTACTGTTTGTTTTTCTGTGGTGAGAACACTTACTCTGTTGGCAACCTTCAAGTATACAGCACAGCATTATGAGCTATGATCACCCAGCTCTACATTAGATTCCCAGAATTCATTCATCTTTTAACTGGAAGTTTGTACTCCTTGACCAACTTCAGCATTTACCTACTCTACCCCCTGGTTACCACCATCCTACTCTCTTCTGAGCTCGGTTTTTTATTTTACTTCATTTCATTTCATTTTTTGACTGTTCAGTGCAGCTTGTGGGATTTTTAGTTCCCCAACTGAGGATTGAACCTCCGCCCTCAGCAGTGAGAGCACAGAGTCCTAACCACTGGACCGCCAGGGAACTCTCAGTTCAATTTTTTTTAGATTCCACATGGGATATCATACACTACAAAATGTGTTTCTTATTGTAAGTCACACTATCACACCTACCTCCTTTTTAACTTTATGATGATATTTGCTGACAGAAAAGTGCATGAGACATCATGCAGAGGCTTACAGAGTTTTCCCAAAGCAAGGATCCAGATAACTTCCACCTGGGGCACCCGCATCTCCTTCCCAGACTTTCGCAGAGGATCACTTCCTTGCTTTTCCTCACAGCTTCGCCATCTGTGTGTGCATCCCTGAACACTTTGTGCTTGCTCTGGGTCCTTCTTAAATTGAACCCTGCAGTGTGTATTTTCTGTCTTATGCTTAGCATTAGATGTGTTTCTTTTTGTTGCTATGGAGTATCCCCTGTTAGGAATACACAGAAACCTACTTCTTCGTGCAACCACTGGGTTGCCTCTCCCTGTTGATGGTTTCCATCTGGGGCAGCTAGGCCCCTGCTTTTCCGTCTCTGACTCTGTTTCCGCCCCCACCCCCACCCCCAGGCAGAGACTTGCCAGGGACCGAGTGGCCCAGGGCGCGGGGTCCACAGGGGCCCAATGGACTCGGCTGATTCGGAGGTCCAAGGAGAAGGTGCGGGAAGGCCTGCGCTCCCTGCAGCCCTGGGCGTGGACGCTGAAGAAGATCGGGGGTACGGGGGATGGGGCTAGGCTGGCGACTTGGGGCAAAACTGGACTCCTGGCCTGAGGGAGGAGGGGCTGGGCCCCCGGGTCTAAGGGTGGCGGGGCTAGGGGCCTGGACCCCCTGGTCTGAGGGAAGCGGGGCTGGACCCCCGGGTCTGGGGAGGAGGGTCTGGGGGCTGGACCCCCGGGTTTGAGGGAGGAGAGGCTGGGGGCCTGGACCCCCGGGTCTGAGGAAGGCAGGGCTGGACCCCGGGGTCTGAGGAAGGAGGGGGCTGGACCTCCGGGTCTGGGGAGGAGGGTCTGGGGGCTGGACCCCTGGGTTTGAGGGAGGAGAGGCTGGGGGCCTGGACCCCCGGGTCTGAGGAAGGAGGGGGCTGGACCCCCGGGTCTGGGGAGGAGGGTCTGGGGTCTGGACCCCCGGGTCTGAGGGAGGCGGGGCGGGGCCCCCGGGGCTGCGGGAGAGGAAGGAGGGGGCTGGACCCCCGGGTCTGGGGAGGAGGGTCTGGGGTCTGGACCCCCGGGTCTGAGGGAGGCGGGGCGGGGCCCCCGGGTCTGAGGGAGGAGGGTCTGGGGGCTGGACCCCCGGGTCTGAGGGAGGAGAGGCTGGGGGCCTGGACCCCCGGATCTGAGGAAGGCGGGGCTGGACCTCCGGGTCTGGGGAGGAGGGTCTGGGGGCTGGACCCCCGGGTCTGAGGGAGGAGGGTCTGGGAGCTGGACCCCCGGGTCCAAGGGAGGCGGGCGGGGACCGGACCGGGAGCGGAGCCCGCGGCCTCTCTGCTGCCCCCTGCAGGACAGTTTGGCGCCGGCACCGAGTCCTACTTCTCGCTGCTGCGCTTCCTGCTGCTTCTCAACGTGCTGGCCTCGGTGCTGACGGCCTGCATGGTTCTGCTGCCCACCTGGTTGGAGGGGACTCCCCCGGGCCCCCCTGCCCCGAACGCCTCCTCGCCCTGCGGCTCCTACAACCCCGGCTCCCACGGCCTGGTCACCTTCGCCACCGAGCTCTTCAACTTGCTCTCCGGAGAGGTGCGTGCCTGGGTCCCGGGAGCCTCAGGGACCCCCGACCCTGGTGGCCCCGCTCCTTGAGCCCCCTCGTCCTGCCTTTCCTTCCGCAGGGTTTTCTAGAATGGTCTCCTCTCTTCTACGGGTTCTACCCGCCCCGCCCACACCTGACCATCACCTACCTGTGCGCCGCCTTTGCCATTGGCCTCCTCTACCTGCTGCTCATCCTTCACCGGTCAGTGACAGCCCTGCACCCAGACCCCCTGGACCGTGGCGGGGAGGAGCGGTGGGAGGAGCGCCCTCCCCCATAGGCCTGAGTCTCGCTCCAGGGTCCCTTTCTCTCTGCTTGAACTGCAGTCAGATTTTAAAATGCTTCATGACTGGCTCCAGGCCAGGGATAAAGATGGGAGATGTCTCCCTGCTGCGACTTAGTCTAGTGGGGAGGGTAAGATATTAAATAAACAAGGAAATTAATTGCATCTTTTCTGGAGGGGAGAGTGGTTGAATAGGAAACGAACGGGTGATTCATTCACTCAGGGATAGATATTAACTGAGCAGATACTATGTGTCAAGCATTGTTCTAGGCATTTGACAAAACAGAGCCAAAAAAAAAAAAAAATCCAACAGAGTCTGGTTGGCCCTGGTGGAGCTGACATTTTAGCAGGAGAGACAAGTAATAAGCAATAGACCATAATGAGTGGATTGTATGGCATGTTAGAGGGTGATCATCCGAGCTGCCCAGCCCCCAACCACCGTCATTTGTATTAACACTATAGCTTGCTTTTGGCCCATTTTCTTCTTTATATAAAGGGAGACTCTACATATGTTGAGACTAAAGCCCACAGGATTCCCTAATAATTGGATGCGGGGTGTGGTGAATGATGGAAGTTAAGAATGACTCCAGGTGTTGGAACTTCCCTGGTGGTCCAGTGGTTAAGACTCTGCCTTCCACTGCAGTGGGCGCAGGTTCAACCCCTCGTCAGGGAACTAAGGTCCTGTATGCCTCAGCGTACAGCCAAAAATTAAAGAAAATAATAAAGAATGACTCCAGGTGTTTGCCATTTGAGATGGGGAGGGCTGTAGAAAGAGCAGGCTTTGGGCGGGGAATATCCTGGGTGCAGTTTTGGATCGGTAGATTATGAGGGAATGTTGAGTAGGCACTCAGGCAAGCCTGCGAGACTCCCAAAGGAAGGGACTAGGGTCAAGAAAGAAACACGACTTATATATATATATATAGTGTTCTCAGAATGTCAGGCACTGTGCTTGGGTCCAGGGACACCAGAGGGGTACAGCTTACAGTCAAGTAGGGGAGATAAATTTCGAGACTGACTGTTAAATAAACAAGCCAATCAGTATTTGTGGTTTGAGAGCTGTACTATATAGAAAACAAATGAGAGCAGGGATCAGCAAATTTTTTGTTTTCCTAGTAAAAAAGGGAAGGCCAGGTGGGAAGTAGTTGCATCTTTGCAGGTCACGTGATCTCCATCTCCACTACAGTCTGCTGGGCAAAAGCGACTGTGGACAGTAGGAAAGTGAGTGGGCATGGCTCTGTGCCAGTAAAACTTTATTTACAAAAAACAAGACTTGGTCTCAGGGCCATAGTTTGCTGGCCCTCTTTGATGCAGAGTAACGCGCGGGGACCGTCTTTATGCGGAGTGGCCGTGCGGACTCTCTGAGGAGGTGACCTCTAGGCTGGAAAGGTGGCAGGGAGGCAGCCAAGTGAACAGCCAAGATTCGGGCACTTCAGACAGCGCAGGCTGTGACTGCAAAGGCCCCGTGGTGGAAAGAGGTGGAAATGAAAGGCGGGGAGGAGGAGGAGGAGGAGGGACATGGTTTGAGCTTGGAGAAGTAGGTGGGGTCGTCTCAGGGAGACTATGCTATGAAGGTGCCCAGGATTCAAGAACGAGGAGAAGCTGTGGAGTAGGTTTTAAGTGGGAGTGCCATGGATCCCCATAAAAGGAAGGTTGGACTGGCTCACGAACAGGGGCTGGGCGAGAGGGCACAGGTGGAAGCAAGGAGTGCAGGTGGGCGCACTCGGGGGCGATGGGGCTGGCAACGGGGGTGGTGAAGGTGGCCGTGGAGTCTTTTTGCCCCTTTTTCTGTTTTAATCCTTTTCTCAGGTTTTCTGTCCCCTCCCTAGGTCTTTATCTCCCCCCCTCCCCAGTCTCTTTACCGGCCCCCTCCTTCCTCTGAGTCTCTGAACCCAACCTCCCATCTCCTTCTCTCTTACTGAGTCTTTGTCCCCTTTCTTGGACTCTCTGCCACTTTGGGGTTTCAGTCTTCCGTCTGCATCTCTCTCCGGGGTCTCTGTTCCTTTCTCTCAGGAGAGCTGGTCTTATCTCTTAGGGTTCTGTCTCTCCTTTCAGGTGTCGGTCCTCCAGGTCTGTTACTCAATCTCTTCTTCACTCTTTGGCATCAGTGGCTGGACGTGTCTCCATCAGGCAGCCGCTCTCCAAATGCCCTGTGTCTCAGAGTTCATCTTCCCTAATTTGCCCCATCAGAGGGCAGGGCTGTCCCCCAGTTCACGGATGTCTTGCCTACACTCCATTTCCTGGTCCTCCCCTCTCTTAGCTCGGTGTCTGGACTGAAGCAGACGTTGTTGGCTGAGTCAGAGGCCCTGACCCGCTACAGCCACCGCGTGTTCTCCGCCTGGGACTTTGGACTCAGCGGGGAGGTCCACGTGCGACTCCGCCAGCGCCTGATCCTATATGAGTTGCAGGTGCGCTTAGCGGTGGGGCCCGGTGAGCTGGGGGCACCCGAGGGGGCGGGGTTGAGAGAATGGGCGGGGCCTGGGCCAGGGACGGGGCCTCCAGAGAGACGCTGGGCGGAGCTTTCTTCTTAGGAGGCGGGCCTTGAGGGAAAAGGGCTGAAGGCCACTACAGGGATGCCTGAGGTCAAGGGTACAAGGAAAAAGCTAGATCCGTTCGCAGTTAAGAGCAGGGCGTGTCCAGAAAAGGCTGGGTAGAGTAGAACCGAAACGCCAAAGGCCAGGCAGGAGTGCTGGGCGGGCCCTAGGAGGAGCTTGATGTGTTGGGCGGGGCCTTAGAAGGGCGGAGTCAATTCTAAATTGTCAATCTGGAGGGTCTTGGGTGGGCTGGGACAGGACTATAGACGTTCTTAGAGATCCGATGCAGCATCAGTTCCCGTTGAGCGTGGACCGCCGGCTGGACCTGGGGCACTGGAACACGAGTGGGCGTCTCTTCCGGCCTTAGGTAGAGCTGGAGGAAGCCAGAGTGCGACGCAAGGCTGCGGTGCGGACCCTGGGCCAACAAGCCAGGCTGTGGTCGGTGCGCCTGCTGCTCAACCTGGTGGTGCTGGCGCTGCTGGGGGCAGCCTTCTACGGCATCTACTGGGCTACCAAGGCCCCTGTGACGCTGCAGGTGTGGAGGGCCCTGGGGGAGGAAAGGCCCTGGAACCTACCTTTCCAAGGGTGGAGGAGACTGAAGCCTGTGATTCTTGGAATCTCAGAGAGGAAGGATTGGGGTCTGTGTGTGTGTGTGGCGATGGTGGTTATGACTGGCCGTGGACTTTCAGGGTGCTGAAGGAAGAAGAGGCTGGGGGAGGATAATGGTAAGCATGGCCTCAGCAGGACCCCAGAGCCTCTTCTCTTGGTCCACCCTCCCTCCTAGGACAAGCCTCTTATCCAGCGGACGCCAGTGCTGAAGCTCATGGTCGATTACCTTCCATCCATCTTCATCTCCGGTGTCAACTTCGTGCTGCCACCTGTGTTCAAGCTCATTGCCCCCCTGGAGGGCTACACCAGGACTCGCCAGATCGTTTTTATCCTACTCAGGTTCTGGACTCCTGGTGTGGGCTGGGTCTGGCTGAGGGACATTGGTTCTACCAAATAAGAGACTGACATTGTCAAGATTCAGGATCCGGTGGGATCTGGATTCAGATCCCGACTCCTCCTGTCACTGAACCTCAGTTTTCTTCTTCTGTGAAGCGGGGGGACTGTGAGCACGCTCCACACAGGAGAATCCGGGCACGTGGTGGGCGCTCTGTCAGTGTTGATTCCCCTTTTCTCTTTTCCCCTTGCCAGGACAGTGTCTCTCCGCCTGGTCTCCCTGCCGGTCCTGCTCATCTCTCTCTGGAGTCAGATCACTTGCGGGGACGATGCGTGGTGCAAAACCTGTGGCTACAATTACAAAGAACTTCCGGTGAGGATGCGGCGGCGGGACGGGGGACTCCTGGGCCCTTGAAGGAAAGGAAGAGCCCGGTGGGTTCCAGATTCTTGGTTTGGGAGGAAAGAAGAGCTTGCGGTGCTAGAATACCTTCCCCATGAGGACAGGGGTATGGATTTTTAAAAAGAAGAAAGAACCCCCAGATAAAGTATTGATAGAGTCTCATACTCTTGCAATTTGGAGACTCAGCTGTTTGGGTCCACAGGGTCCTGAGGTCTTTCTGACCTGTTCTTCCTCCCTCAGTGCTGGGAGACCCGCCTGGGACAGGAGATGTACAAACTCCTGCTGTTTGACCTGCTGACCAGCCTGGCAGTCATCCTGCTCATCCAGTTTCCTCGGAAGTGAGAGTCCCGCCCCTTGCCGTGGCCCCGCCCAGCACCCGTAGTCTCTTTCCCCGCCCTTTCTAGCCCCGCCCCTGCTCTAGGCCCTCAGACCACGCCCCCTCCACGGGTCTGGTAGTCCGGTCCATACAGCCACGATTAATAACTCTACTCAAGCCCCGCCCCCTAGACGCACACCCTCCCCGCCCCCCGCCGGGTCTGGGAAGTTTCTCCCCGCCTCCAGATATACTCACTTCCCATTGGTGGGCGGGACGGTGAAGGCGGGGGAAACCCGTGGCCCGCCCGCCTCTGATTCCGTGGGTCTCACCCTGCCCCTCAGGCTGCTCTGCGGCCTCTGTCCCGGGGCGCTGGGCCGCTTTGCGAGGACCCAGGAGTTCCAGGTGCCTGACGAAGTGCTGGGGCTCATCTACGCACAGACAGTGGTCTGGGTGGGGAGTTTTTTCTGCCCTTTACTGCCTTTGCTCAACACGGTGAAGTTCCTCTTGCTTTTCTACTTGAAGAAGGTGAGCGGTGGGGAGCAGCCTTGGGTCTGAGGCGGGGAGGTACTGGGGCTTGGATTTCTGGATTCTGGGAGAGGAGAATACTTAAGGATGTGACTGCTGGGTCCTGGTGGGGGAGGATGCCAGGGTCCCTGACTACGAGATTCTGATAGAGGACAGGTCTGGAGGACAGACCCCTGGATGTGGGAGGAGGGGTCCAGGGCATCCCAACTGTTAGGTCTGAGGGAAGTGGGGGACCCGGACTCTTGTGTCTTGTGGTGGAAAAGAACTGGGGTTCCTGGCTCCTGATTGAGGAGAGGGGGCCAGGGATTAGGGCTCCTGGGTGGTGGAGGAGAGTCTGGGGCTCAGATTCCTGTGCCTCATATTCCCTTCATCCCCTCCTGCCAGATCACCCTCTTCTCCACCTGCTCCCCGGCCTCCCGCACCTTTCGAGCCTCCACTGTGAATTTCTTTTTCCCCTTGGTCCTCCTCCTGGGTCTGGCCATCTCCGCCGTCCCTGTGCTTTATAGTATCTTCCTGTAAGTGTGAGAGGCACCGGCCTCTCTCTCCCACCGTTCACCCTCCTCTGTCCAGGGTTCTGACTTTGCGCCATCCTTGAGCTCTGCCTGTCTCTGACTCCAGGATCCCACCTTCCAAGCTGTGTGGTCCATTCCGGGGTCAGTCGTCCATCTGGGTGGCGATCCCCGAGTCTATCTGCAAGCTGCCTCAGACGGCCCAGAATTTTCTCTTCTTCCTGGGTACCCAGGCTTTTGCTGTGCCCCTTCTGCTGATCTCCAGGTGAGGGCGCTAGACTCCTGGGTCTGAGTCTGAATGTCTGACCTGGGGTCCCACCGCCTGCTTCCGAGAGAGAAGTGGGCTGGGGGCCCAAACTCTTGGGTCTGAGGGAAGGAGGGGGCTGGGATGCTTCGACTCCTTGAGTCTGAAGCAGGAGGTCCAGACCCCTGGTTTCTAAAAAGCCCTACGTGGAAGATATTCTGAGAACGTTTGGGGAGTGTCTTCCATTTTATCTCCTCTAGCATCCTGATGGCGTATACCGTGGCCCTGGCTAACTCATATGGACGCCTCATCTCTGAACTCAAACGCCAGATACAGACGGTGAGCCAGGCCTGGCCCCTGGGAAGGGGTCCTGGAGAGTATGAAAAGGAACACAGGGGAGAGACTTGTCTCACCTCCCACTCTCTTTACCCTTTCTCTCAGGAGGCGCAGAATAAAGTCTTCCTGGCACAGCGTGCTGTGGCGTTGAGCTCGGTCAACAGAGCTCTTTGACCTCTCCAGCCTGGCTTGGGGTGACGTCCCACTTCCAGCCCCAGACCTGCCCCCAGATCCTTTTTTAGCTTCGTCAACATCATTTGGAAAATGAGCGAACTGGAGAAGACCCCGTGCTTTTCCAGCCCTGGGATTCCCTGCTGAGTCCCCCGACCCTTCAGTGAACCTCTTTCTAGTACTGTATCAATAAATCTAGTACTGTATCAATAAACACAGCGGAGGCCGCTAAGTGCTTTTTGAATCTCGGGTCCAGAAGCTAGGGGAAAGCCTTCAGCGGGACATAAACCAATCAAATGTGTGGGTCTGAGAGCGTGGCCGACTCTTCCGCGAGAGAACCCGCGCCAGCCAATCAGCGGCTGCGTTCAGGAGCGTCAGGGCGGGGACACGTGATTGAGTCAGAGTCGTGAGAAGCGGCGGTCGCTAGGCGACGCCACGCGCGATTCTCGACGACGGAGGACGTGGGCCCGGCAGCCAGTCACCTCTCGCTACAGCCCTCTGGGGGCGTGTCAGGCAGCGCAGAGCCAATCCGTGGCCGAGGAAGCAGCAATAGGGCGGGGCCTTCCCCTCGCCAATTGGAAGTGCCAGGAGGTGGGCCTATCGGTCCGCGGACGGCTGAGGCGCCATGAATATTTTACCCAAGAAGAGCTGGCACGTCCGGAACAAGGACAATGTCGCCCGCGTGCGGCGTGACGAGGCCCGAGCCCGGGAGGAGGAGAAAGAGCGTGAGCGGAGGGCGCTGCTCGCTCAGCAGGAGGTGAGCCCCGGGCCCGGGCGGACGCGGCGCCGCGGCTCAGCGCGCAGGCGCCCCGGGAGGCGCCGGGAGCTGGGCAGTGCCAGACGCGGGGCGGCGCGCAGGCGCGGGGCACCCCGGGCGGACCTCGGGCCGGGCTCCCGGGAGGTGCCCGCGGACCGTGCCGACGCCCGCCTCGACCTCTCCTTGGTCCTTTTCGAGGGCCGGAGTAGGGGCTCGTGAAGAATCCGAGCCCTGGGCAGCTCACGGAAGTTCGCGCCACTTGTTCGTTTACCTGTACAAACACCCAGTGTAGTGAGCCCCTGTTGTCTCCTGGTGGCTCAGACAGGAAAGAGTCTGCCTGCAGTGCGGGAGACCCCCTGGGGTCGGGAAGATCCCCTGGAGGAGGAAATGGCGACCCGCTCCAGTATTCTTGCCTGGAGAATCCCCTGGATGAAGGAGCCTGGTGGGCTACATACCATGGGGTCGCAAGGGGTCGGACACGACTGAGCGACTTCACTTTAGCTTTTCACTGTTGTTCACCCCGTGCAAAGCGCTTGGTTTGCAAAGTTTCTCGAGCCCTGTTCGTTCTTAGCGGGGCAGTTCTCTCCCTTCGGCGGAGAAGTGAGATGGCTTCAGAGGAGAGACAGCGAAGCGACAGTGGTATTAGTCCCGCTGCACCGGGCGCGCCTTTTGCCTGCACCGCTGCACGCAGACACTAGAAGCTCTCGTTGTAACTCCTCACCTGTTTGGTTTACACCTAGCTTCCAGTCCTTTGACTAATCCGATCGTCAGCACTGGCTGGGAGGTAGTCAGGGTTTTTAAAGTTCACATTTATGGACTTCTCTAGTGGTCCAGTGGCTTCCAATGCAGGGGGCCCAGGTTCAGTCCCTGGTCAGGGAAATAGATCTCATATGCTATAACTAAGATCTGGTACAGCCACAGTAATATTTTTTAAGTTCACGGTTATCAGTAGAAATTGGAAATTAAATGGGCATAGTGACTTGGTGCCCTGCCTGTCCTAATAGATGTTTTGGCTGCCTTTATGGCTGTTTTCATTGTGTCAAAGATGAAACCCCCTGGTTTAGGAACCCCCTGGTTTACTGTTTGGAAGGTGGCTTACAAACCACACCTTGCCTCATTGCTCCCCCCTCTCCCCAGGAAGGGTCAGGTGCCTCTTCTGGGTTCCCAGCACCCCTGCTCCCTTCCTTCGAGCCCTTAGCATCACAGCCTGTGATTTTCCATGGTTGGCACCAGGCTCAAGAGTCCCTTGGGTTACAGCTAGGTTCTCAATGTTCTGCCTGTGACTTTTTCCTCCAGGCCCGCACAGAATTCCTACGGAAGAAAGCTAGGCATCAGAACTCACTTCCTGCACTTGAAGCAGCAGAAGCGGGAGCCCCAGGCAGTTCTGGCCCTGTGGATCTGTTTCGGGAGCTGCTGGAAGAAGGGAAAGGGGTGACGAGAGGCAATAAAGAGTACGAGGAAGAGAAGCGACAGGAGAAGGTAAGTCGGTCTCACCCTCTTCCTCAGATCCTGGGTGGAGCTGGGGGTGGGGGTGCACCTTGCCCTCAGGAGTGACTACGGGAGTGTTTAGGGGTATGGTGGCGATTAACCAAGCTAGAGAACTCAGACCGGCATTAGAACATAGCGTGTAGGAGGTGCTGGTTACTGCCGGGTGCTAGGCACTCTCTAACCTGACATGCAGACCCTGAAGGTGTTTGGGAAGTTAAGCTTTTAAAATGTCAATCAGCCGCTGCTCTCACCTGCCCTCAGGGATTTCCCATCAGACGGAACTGCCTCCACCTCAGTCACTCCTCTGCCTGGCTTGCTTCCAGGTTTATTATCTCCCCAAAGATGTTGCCTTTGAACCCTAACATAAACAGCTCCCTCCTTCCTGTGCTGTTTGCTGCTGAAGCTGCCCTTGTGCCCCAGAGCGGGGCGCCCCGGGTACTGGCCTGTTTAGCCCGAGCAGCTGGTGGAGTCGGCTCCTGACAGGCTCTGCTGGCTGAATGTCTGGTTCTGCCTCCGCGGGAACCTTGGCTCCCTCAGAGGGAACATGCTTCCTGTTCTCACTTTCACATCTTCTGTCTCCCTCAGGAGAGGCAAGAGAAAGCCCTGGGCATCCTGACATACCTGGGCCAGAGTGCAGCGGAAGCCCAGACTCAGCCCCCATGGTACCAGCTGCCCCCAAGGCGGGGCAGCGACCCCTCTGGTCCAGGACCCGATGAGAAGATCAAGAGCCGTCTGGACCCGCTGCGGGAGATGCAGAAGCACTTGGGGAAGAAGAGAAAGCACAGCGGAGACAGCGGCGGTCACAGCACCAAGGAAAAGAAGGGGCTCGAGAGACAGCGACCCAAAGAGTGAGGGGCCTCCCTCGGCCGCGGCCACCACGGGAGCTCTGGTTGAGGCGGGGCTCTGGGGCCTGCAAGGTCAAGCCCGTTTTTGTAACTCCTTTGAACGTTTCCAGCCTGTTCTCAGGTCTGCAGAGACTACGTGATATCATAAGGCCACTGCTCCGATGGCTGGGGGGACATCTGCTCAGCTGCTTGCTGAGACCTATCGTTCACGTTGTATAGGTTAGGTCCTGACAGATGAAATTCAGTGAGAGGGAAGCTCTGAGGCTGTTTCTGAGACCAGAGTTTGAGGAGCAGAGGTCCAAGTAAACAGGCGTGCTTGTGTTCCTAGGACGCCAGACCCCCAAGTGCAGCTGGCACCCTGCTGGGCCCTTCCTCCCACAGAGGAGGGGGTGAGCCAGACAGTGCGCAGGGCCGCCCAGCTGAGGACTGACGGGGGACACTGCCCAGGGTCACTGCCCGTCGGGACAGCGAGGCCAGCTGCCGGGTCCCAGCGTCAGACCCCTGCCCTTCGAGGGGCTGGGCCTCCAGCTTCCCACACTGTCCTCTTCCCCCAGGCCTCCGTCCCTGGAGCAGCTCCGAGCGGACCGACTGCGGCGGGAAGCGGCTGAGAGGGCGCGGGCGGAGGCCTTGCTGGCCCGGGTGGGCGGCGCAGCGGCCCTGGAGGAGCAGCCGGAAGAGATGGACGAGCGGCGGAGGCGGTACAACTCGCAGTTCAACCCCCAGCTGGCCCGGCGCCCCCGCCTGCAGGACCCACCAGCAGCTCCCTGACTCTCAAGGGGGGACAGGAGAGGCCGCTGCTGCCAGCCGTCATATAAAACTATTTATTCATAAATATTTTCCAAAATGAAAATAGGTTTACCAAAAAATGTCCCTCACTGGGGAGGGGAGGGAGCGGCCCGGGCCCGGGCCCGGGGCGGGCTGGGGGAGCCTCTGGCTCCCCGCTGCCGGGGGCGGGGCTGCCGAGGCCGGGCACCGTCCCCAGGGCGGGGCCCTCACCTGGGCGGGATCGCATGCGGGGAGGGGAGGCGGGGCCGGTGTCACTGGAGGTCCCGGTCCTCCAGGTAGCGGTACTCAAAGGTGAAGCCTTCCTTCTTCCGCTGGCCCCACTTCTCGTAGTCAAAGTAGATGTAGGTGCCCTGGCCGGGGGAGAAGGCGGTCAGTGAGGGCACAGTGCTTGGGGTCCGGCCGGAGGGCTGGCGCTCAGGGCCCGATTCGCGCACGCACCCCCTCCCTGCATCCGCACGAGGGTCCTCTTGGGCGGGAATGTGCTCGCCCCGCGTGGAGCGGGGGCCTGGCTCCCGCCGCTCCTTGCAATGGCTGTGCCCTTGGAGCACTGATCACTGCTGAGTGTGAGGCACACCCTCGAGGCCTCGGAACAGGCTGGAGCCTCCGTCCAGACATGCTGCCAGGACAGATGTTGTATTGCAACCGCGGTGTTGCTGGAACTTCTGAGGGGCTGACAACCTAGAAATACACTCCCTTCAGAGGGTTACGGCCGAATGGGCAGGGGACAGGGCTGCAGTCAGTGTCCGGGAGACACCATGGGGAGGGCGGGTTCTGAGTGAATGGTGGGCGTGCTTCAGAGAACCTATAAGAACGGGAGGGAGGCCCTTGTTCAGGACCCTGGGCTCTGCTGAAGGCTTGGCGGAGAAGCCACTGTGGGACACGCCAACTACAAGTTGAAACGAAGCACATCACAGCCAGGACACTACATACCAGGCACCGGTACTACACTTACATGTGATCAACTCATTTAATCCTCACAACAACTGCGTTAAGGGGGGCCCTGTCACCCCATTTTTACAGATAAGGAGATGGAGACACATGTTCACGTGAACCGTCCAGTCACCAGCCAGAGCTGGGTTCAAACCCAGGTGGTCTGGCTCAGTGAAGTGGAGGCACTTGTACTTGTTAGAATGAGAACACTTCCCCCTCCGTGTTGCCGAGCCCCTGCCCTGCTGGGTGTGGGGAGTGTTGCGTGCGCCCCGATCTTGGGTGGGAGACCCTGCATCCCCCACCCCTGGCCGGAGGCGGGGCAGGGCCAGGCTGTGCGGGGCTCGGAGGCACCTCGGAAGCTGGTTCCTCTGGCCTGACCCGGAGCCAGCCAGGCCGCCCGAGGGGCGCTACATGGACTCAGCCCGCAGGGCCCAGGCAGACGGGGCGCGGGGAGGGGCCCTCACCTGCTCAAACTCATCCGTGATGGTCTTGGGCTCCTCGTGCCTCTGGAACCACATCATGTACTTGGTGTGGAACCGCCAGGACTGCTTCTTCAGGGCCTTGGCCGCCAGGTACTGCGCCTTCGTGCCCTGGGGAGTGGAGGCGGGGGGCTCAGGGCTTAGGGCTGGGGCAGGGCGGCAGGCTGAGCCCCGGCCCCGCCACAGACCACACCAGCGCGGCTCAGAAGGGAAAGGAGGCAGGAAGTGGGAAGTGTTTTCAGAAACGCTCTGAAAAGGAGAGAGACTAATCGTGATGAGAGCTGAGAGCAGGCAGTTTAGAGACTTTCCCAAGACGGGCTGAGGGCAGAGATCACGGCGGACTCACTGGGGTTGCAGAGGGGGGACGGCTCCCTGCTGGTCCTCAGGGAGACCCGAGAACATGCCCACAGTGCCGGGCCGTCGGGGCAGGTGGGCGGGTGCTGTGGGCCGTGCCTGCAGTACTGGGGCGGGCAGGCTCCCTGCTGCTGCCCTGGACAGGCCAGCCCCAACCTCAGCAGCCCTGACCCTCCTGCTGGAGCGAGTGGGGGTGGGCTGGGGGGACTGGGAGGGTGCGGTCCCGGAAGCCGCAGAGGGGCACCCACCTCACCCCTGCAGCCCAAGGGGGCGGCAGGGCTGGCGGGGAAGCTGGGGGGCCCTGCTGTACCTCCAGATAGTAGAAGATGAAGAAGAGCGTCTCAGTGGACAGGCGCTGATAGAACTCCACGGTGTCTGAGTGTGGGGGTGGCATCTGGTGGTGGTAGGGGGGCGTCGGGCAGGGGTTCCGGGGCAGGTACTGCCTATGGGGGGCGGGGGAGTCAGGGCCAGCGAGGGCAGCGGGCCGCGGCCCCGCCCCTGCTCGCCACGGCCCTCACCGGATGCGTTCCGAGTCCGAGGGGTGGGGCATGTGGTGCCAGGCAGCCTCCTCCATGGCCTGCTGGTACAGCTGCTCCTTGGTGAGAGGCACCGGGCCCAGCGGGCACACGCCCAGCGACAGCGGGATGCTCACCTCCGACAGCTGCAGGGGGGGCTGGGCCGAGGCCGGGGGCGCCGCGCTGCTGCTCAGGAGGATGTCTGCGGGGCGGGGGGCAGCAAGCGTGAGGCCGCGGCGTGCAGCCGGCCTGGCGGGCCCACCCCAGCCCCGCCGCTCACCTCGCTCGGTCAGGTGCAGCGTGGGCACGGGGTCCTCGATGCCAGAGCTGATGGCCGCACGCTCCGCCATGGACTTCAGGGAGCTCAGGGGCTCGGGGGCCTGGGGAAGAAGGGTGGCTGGCTGAGGCCGGGGCTGCGGGCGGGCCCTGGTCCTCGCGGTTGGCACACCCGCCGCCCCGCTGGGGTTCGGCTGAGCTGAAGCTGTGCGTGTAGGACAAGGGCTGGCAGCGCTGAGCGGTGGGGAGAAGACCCGGGCACAGCCAAGCGCCTGCCGACCGGGGCCCCCGAGACCCCACACTGCAGACGGTCAGCAGCGTGGGAGCCCCACTGGGCGCCCCGCATGCCGGCAGGGCCCCCACTCGGGCCCGCAGCTGCTCTGCCTCCTCGCCCCGCGCCGCAGTGACGAGGCTCCGCCTGCTGCTCGGGCTCCCTTACTCCACAGCGTGCTGCACACAGGCCCCACGGGGACCTTTCCACCCGGGCCTCTCCTGTCATCTCTCCTCAAAACCTTTCTACCCGTCCCCATCGCTCGCTCAGTAACCAGAAGAACCAAAATGTGGACCAGTGTCAGGAACCTCAAGACTTGTTTTTCTCCAGAAAAATAAATGCACACACGGAGTTTCCTATTCATTGTACATCTCTGGGCGAAAGACAGTTCTGAGCGCATCATGAGGCCCGTTCCAAAGAAGCCCTCACGCTGGAGGAGGGACTGTGAGCCCTTCTGTTTTCCAGTTGAAGGAAGGAAGGGGCAGGGGACAGTGCAGGCCTGGGCCTCCCGAGGAGCCAAGGGCAGACTCACCAGCCCAGGAGGCTGAGCCTGGCCCTGCTCGCGCCCGTCTACTGAACCCGCCCAACCCGCCACTGTGTCCTGGCAGCTGCTCCTGCGGCCGTGAGGCCGCCCGCCCCTGCCTGGGTATGAGCCCTCCCCTCGCCCCAGCCCTTGCTGGGGCCTCCCCAGGTTAAGGCAGATGTGCCTGCGTGGTCCGCAGCACCCCGTGCCCTACCCTGACCAGACCCGCCCCAGCATCTGCAGGGAAGGTGGGAAGCGAGTTCAGCCAGCACAAAGTGGCTCAGAGCAGACGAGTCTGAACTCAAGTGTTGTTCATCTTCCAAGGGAAGGGGACTGAGCCCCGGACAGTCAGTCGTGTGAAAGGACAGGCTTATGGGGCGAACTGGGGACAGATTGACGGCTGGAAGGAAGCAGGTGACAGTGGTCACAAGGAGTGAACACATACAAGCAGGAGTGAGGCAAGGGTCCAAGGGGACAGAAACCCCAGCGCGGAGCGGCAGAGGCCAGAGCCGAGGTGACGGGGCAGGTGTGCTGGAGAGGGGCTGGGGAGCCGCGCGGGCTGGAGGAGAGGCCCCAGGGGGCGTGGGGAGCTGGGGCGGAGGCGTGGGCCCACCTTGATCTCGGGTGCGGCGCTGAACTGCGGAGGCCCGTTCAGCAGGCTGCCAGCTGCCTTGGCCTCACTGAAGCTGGGTGTCGGGGAGCTGGGGGGGTTCACAGGGAGCGGCACCAGGAGGCTGGGTCCCCCCGCGTTGTTCCCTGAGCCTGGGGCCACGCCCCCGGCACCGGCTGGGGCTGTGGCGCTGGGTTCCTTCCTGCAGAGGGGAGCAGACGGGCGCAGGCTCAGGGGAGGGTCCCAACTGGGGCGGACAGGAAGACTCAGGGGTCGGGAAGGTCACAGAGGGAGCGCGCACAGTGGGGCCGGCCGGGGGGGGCGCGGTCAGCCGAGGACAGGGGCGCTGCCTGGGAATGTGAATCCTCAGGAGGCCTCCTCAGCAGTGGCCAGTGCAGGAGGGTGTGGGGAACGCCCACCCAGAGCCCGGGGAGGCACCTGGGGTCAGCCCGCGTCCCCCACGGGAGGTGAGCACGCACTCCTGGAAGGAGAACCCCGCAGGGGAAGGGGGGCTGCCCTGAGACCTGGAGGAGTGCGGAGAAGAGGTGGGTGGGGACCCGCACTTGGAGAAGTGAACGCAGACCCGCCCACAGAGCCGGGCCCTGGGGCAGGACACAGCCAAGTAGAGGCAGAGCACCCAGCAGTGTGGGGCCCTGGGAATAGCCCTGCTCGGCCGGGGGCTTCTGGGGAGGGGCCACTGGTGCAGATGGCTTGTGTCTGCGCCCTGGGGCAGTGGCCGTGCTGAAGGCTGCCCGCCCCTCTGGACACTCACGTGGTGCTGGGAGGCGGGTTGTGGGGGCCGGGCGGGGGGCCCAGGGCCTGGCCACCTGCGCTGCCGCCCCCTGTGCTGTTGAGCGCCGCCTCCGCCGGGCTGTCCGCCACCACCGAGCTATAACCTGGTGGGCGAGAGGGGTCAACAGCGGCCTCCAATGCAGCCCCCCAGGTCTCCCCCACCGCCCCCACTTACTGGTGGCGCCGTTCTGCTTGCCAGCGCCTCCGCCTCCGCCGCTGTTGCCCCCACCACCTCCGCCGCCGCCTCCCACCCCAGGCTGGGCGCTGGGGGGCCGGGGCTGGGCGCTGCTGGGCCCGCTGGGGGCTGGCGGCGCCACAGCCTGGGCGTAGGGGGCGGGGGTGCCCGCGCTGTGGCTGGGCGCCGGGCTGGCCTTGGCGCCCAGGGCGCTCGTGGGGGCGGCTGCAGCCGGGGCGCCGTTGCTGCCAGGGGCAGCGCTCAGGGCAGAGGCGGCGGGTGGGGGGCCGGGCGGGTAGCTGGGCGGCACAGCCGGGGACTGAGGGTGCTGGCTGCTGTGGACGGGCTTGGAGCCGTTTTTGGCTGGAGACTGTGGGTAGGAGGGAGAAGAGGGTCAGGACTCAGGGGGCCGCCTGCACACCCTCCCCCCAACAAGGCCCATCCTTGGCCTTGGCCTTGCCGCCCCGGCCCTTACGGGGACCTGGTGGCTTCCAGCTCCACGCTAACACCACTCACACGTTTCCAGCCCGCATCCAGCCCACCACATCCTGCCTGGACAATGCCCTGCGACGTCCCACAGGGACCTGAGACCCCATCTGAGACCTGAGACCCCGTCTGATGATGGCGGACACCCCCACGACGTCCCATAGGGACCTGAGACCCCATCAGATGATGGGGGGACACCCCCACGACGTCCGGCAGGGACCTGAGACCCCATCTGATGATGTGGGGACACCCCCAAGACGTCCCGCAGGGACCTGACACCCCATCAGATGATGGGGGGGACACCCCCATGACATCCGACATCTGATGACCCAGGGGGTGGGGGAGGTAGTGGGAACCACAAATGTCCTCAGGATGAGGTGGCTGGATCCAACATGCTGTGTTTAAAAACACAACAGGAATTCTCAATTAACCTGTCCCTAAAATAACTTGGGAGGCCACTGGTGACCCCCACGCCACAAAGTGGAGCCCGGAGCCCAGTGCCAAGCCCATCCCGCCCCGAGGCTGAGCTGCTGCCGCCCGCGCTCATGCCCCAGGGCAGCCGGCCCCGCCGCCCACCCCCGATCGCCCCGCTGCCTCCCAGGCCCTCGGGCCCACCGAGCGCCGAGCAGGACTCATGACCCAGACTCTGCCTCTGCGCCCGTCACCCCATACCATCCCAGCTTCACCACCCCGGCCTCAGGGTTCCCCTGGGGACCAGCCCTCCCAGGAGCCCACACTCCCTCTGCCTAAGACCCTTCGGGTGTGACGGGATCCCTACAGCGTGCCCCCATCCAAGCAGAGGCTCGGGAGGGGAGGCCTGTGGTGCACACGGCCAGGGCCCAGGGCGCCCCTAAGCAACGCAACCCGCGCGGTTCCTGACCTCTCACTGCTCAGGCTTGCTGGGCCCCTCCAGCGCTGCTCCACCAGGAGAGCTGCTCCACCACCGTGGACCCCTCAGCCCCCAGCCTAAGGTCCCGTACTCCGTGAGCCCAGCGCGCCTGGCCAGCTCCCCGCCACGCTTCCCAGCCCCATCACGACGGGCCTACTCCCCGCCGCTGCCTCACGGGGGGATCCTCCTCTAATGCCCAGGCCTGCCATCTCTGCAGGGAAGCACCCGCCGACCATGCCCGGCTGCTGCCGCAGGCCTCCCCAGGCCCGCCCAGCGTGTCCCCGGAGCCCCGCATGAGGGCCATGCTCGGGTCTCAGTCAGCCCTCGGGAGCCGGGAATGGGTGAGCGCCGGCCCGTCAACGGCCAACCCCTAGCACACCCACCTGGCTGACTTCACTGTCCGTCGAGCGCCCCCTCTTCTTGTCGTCTTCCGAGTTTTCCTGAGGTTCGAGAGGTGCGGTCAGAACCTGTGAGTCTCTAGGGCCCGGACAGAGCCGCCAACCCCTGAACCCCTGATCTGATACCCGCAGGCCACTTCTGGCCCCAGAGCTGTTCAAGCCCCCATGACCTTCGTCTCCAAGGGAACCTACCTAACCCTGCTACCCAGGGCACCTGGCTTCTGGCCCCAGGGCTGTTCAGGCTTTGTGACCTTCGTCTGCAGGAAAACCAACCTAACCCTGTTCCCCAGGGCACCTGTGTTCAGGGGCCACCACCCTCGCCAGCTCTCAGGGACCCAGGAAACAGCTCTCCTTAGGGAGTCCCCCCTCCCCCTCCCAGGGGTCCAGCAGCCTAGGCACACCTCCCCCCGTCCTCCACACCCGGACCCACAGCGGCCCTGACTGCCCTGCCAGTGATCTACGGCCGAGGGCTTAGAACCAAGACACGGAGGCTCCTGGCGGGACACCCCTGAGATCCCACCTCCGCGTCCCCAGTCCTGGAGCCTCCCAGCGACGCGGCCCCCAGGCCTTACCGTGGTGCAGTTGGCCGGGCTGGGTGGGATGGGGGAGCTGGAGGTCGTCGAGGTGGGCGTGCTGCTGGACTGGTTGAAGATCTCGTCCTCCATGTGGCTGTGGCTGGGGGGGGAGGTGGCGACCAGCGCCTGTGCTGTGGGAGCGGGCAGGCGCGTCAGCGGGTGGCCCCCTCCCTGGGCCCCGCCGCCCCCACAGGCCTGCACTGCGCTCACGAATGTCCTCGAGGTCCAGGTCGTCGTAGAGGAACTCGTTCTCCTCGAAGTCAGGGTCCTGGGAGGAGTCCACGTAGTACTCGACGTCGTCCTTGATCTTGCGGATGGCGTCCACCAGGATGGAGTCGTTGTCCAGCATGCGCAGGATGGTCTCCAGCATCCGCACGTGGTAGCGGTGTTTCTCGATGTGCCGCTTCAGGCCCTCAATCCGGTCCTGCTTCTGCTGGCGAGCCCAGGGCCAGGCTCAGGGGCTGCGGGGCCTAGCGGCCCCCTGCCCCACAGAGCCCGGCCTCAGTCCCTGGGCCCGTGGAGACCCTGGGCCCACCTTCAGCGCTCCCGAGCCCGCAGGGGCAGCACGCGCCTCTCACCCTGAGAGCGCTGGGAACGGCAGGGAGAGCCAGGGGTCCCCGCAGCTCCCTGCAACAGGCCCCAGCCCACCCACCCGACCGCCCGCCTCTCAGCAGCAGCCCTCACCAGAGCCCGCCCACCAGCCGGGACCACCCTCTGGAGCACAGAAACCCCCTCGCCCCTGCCTCACTCTAACAGCATAACGGTCACCCCCACCTGGGGGTGCGTACTGTTCATAACTGACCGTTTCTGTCACCACGCTGACACCCCACCCTCATCCGTGGACCCCTAAGAGGGGGCCGGGATTCAGAGGCCTGCCGCAGAGGCCCCATCACCTTCAGGACCTGATGTCTCAGTTCTCACATCTCAGCGCCAGGTGCCATCCCTCCGCTCTGCAAGGATCCACCTCCCTCTGGCACCCACCCGCCCCCGTGCCGTCCTCTGCCCTCCTCTGCACACAGACAGGGGCACCCCTGGAACGCAGACCTGGTGGTCCTGGCTCTCCGGGACTCGGGCCCTGGGCTCTGCCTTTGTCTCAGAGCATGCCTCTCCTCGGGCCAAACCAACCGTTCCTCCACGTCGCGCTGTCCCCACACCTCCTGCCCTCCTCAGGTCCTGGGCCCTCGGCGGCTGGGAGGCCACAGCAGCAGCTCCCCAGCCTCCTGCCCTTGGGGCCTCAGGCCTCACGCCTACCCTCCACCCAAGCCGAGCTCAGCACCTTCCCCCAGACTGCCCCTCCTGGTGGCCCGCTGTTCACCCGGACGCCAGAGGGCACCCAAGGGCCTTACCCTTCCCTGCACCCCCGCCACCTGCCCCCCTGCCAGCACACCCCTGCCCCTGCCCCCTGCTCTCTGTGCTCCAGGCCCCCCACCCCCGCCCCCTGCCCTCTGCACTCCGGGCCCCCCACTCACATCCTTGTCGCCCTTCTTCTTGCGCGTCTGCACCGACAGGGACTCCACTTCGCTCTCAAACTGGTCCACCTGCATGTTCAGGGTGTCGATGGTGTTCTGCACACGAGGGGAGGCAGCAGTCAGCGGAGTCCTCGCCCCGCAGACCTGGGGCCCCGGCTCGCTCAGCCCCGCTCTGCCCCGACGCACCGTGAGCCACTGGCCGACCTCCTCCTTCTCCTTCTGGGCAGGGTCCACCTTCTGCGCCAGGCCCAGGCCCTCCTTGCTGTAGGCCTTGGTCTTGGTCTCTCGCTCCACGACTTTGAACCGTTCCATTTGCTGTGGAGAGCGCCGTTGGCGGGGTCCCGCGGGCAGGAGAGCAGCTGACTCGGGGCCGAGGAGCCCCACGGGAGCCCCAGGGCCGCCGCCTGCCTCCCCCGCCACCTTACTCTTCTCAGGGCCTCGGTGGCCCCGGGACTCCTGCCACCCCTGCCTCTCAGACACCAACCCCGAGCTCCTACCGTCTCAATGAGCTTGCGGTTGTCTATGAGCTGCCTCTTGTCCTTGATCTCGTTGGACGCTACCCATGTCTTGATCTGGTCCCTCAGCCGCTGGACAGGGCAATGGCAGGACGGTCAGGCGGCCTCAGGGCGGCCTGGCCCCCAGCTCTCCAGCCCTCGGCTCCCCGGGACCCAGCAGTCCACGCTCCCTGTTCCCGCCGCCCTCAGGACACAGAGTCCAGGCCCCCAGCCCCCTCACTTGAAGCTTCTTAATCTCCTTCTTTAGATCAGCCTCATACTTTTCTTTCTGGTTCGCGTTGGCTGCATTGTGGAGCTGCAGGACGGAGAGAATGCAGGCGTCAGTGTGGTTCTGGCTGCCCGACGGCCCACTGCAGGGGAAGACTCCAGTCTCTCTGCGGGCCAGGGACTCTGGGGGACCCACCCCCCGCGCCCACCAATCCACCCCAGAGCGGCTTCTCTGAGGTCCTTAGCATCTGGACAGGCAGGCCCTCTCCCGGTCCACACTCAGGAGCTCCTCAACCTTGTCCTGTTCCCCCATCCCTGGAGGTGCACCTGGATTTTTAGGCCCAGCCCCTGTACCTTCTGCCAAATATCTTCAAATTGCTCCACGCCCTCAGACACCTTCTTGAGGCAGCGGTCAATCTCACCTGGCAGGGAGGAAAGGAGACTGTGAGCGTCCTGCCAGAGGCTGCAGGCGCCCGAAGAAGAGTTCCGAGGAGTGAGCACGCGGCACGCTGGCGCGAAGCCTGGTACCTTGGAGTTTGCGCTTGTCCGCCATCTTCCCTGCCCTACAGACACGCTCTCTTCATACTCCCCTGGAGATGGACGCTGCTGGGACAGAGCGAGAGGAACACACGTTTACTCCCTGGCTGATGAGGGCCACGAACGAGGCCGGGAACTGCAGGGTGCATGGAGGATGAAGGGGGAGATGCAGTAGCTATCTGGTGACGGAGATCAGGCTCAGTTCTCCTCCTCCGGCCTTGACTGCCCAGCACAGGTCTGACCCACAAGAGGACTCTAGAAGTTTCTGACCAAGGAAATAGACTTTTTGCATGCCTCTGACCCAGGAAGTGGAAAATTCCTAGGACATGAAGCACCTTCTCCCCCAAGTGACACTCAAAAGGATTTCTTGGAGCAGGAAAATGGCACACGGCCAGGTCAGGCTGACTGCTGGGGACAAGACCTTAGACCCAGACCATGATTCCCTCAGAGGAGTCACGCACACAGGTGACCAGAATCCTAACACAGGGTGAGGTCACTCCTCAGACAAGTCAGGAGAGAGAGACCGCTGCATCCTACGGAGAGGAGTCGGATACCGTACACACATGGTGAAGTTGTAAGGAACAGAGGGGAAGCGTGGTAGGGGCAGACAGAAGGTGCCCACAACTGAGAGAACTAAACCCACCCCCTTACAGAGGGCTGGACCCCAAGCAGAAGACGGCCTTCGACCTCTGATAAGTTTACTCCAGACGAGAATCCTTAAACCAAAGGAGATAACGCTACTAACCTATAGTGCCAACACCAAAAAGGCTTAGAGGCGTGGGGCACCGAGCGCCACCCAAGAGGCCCTGGAGAGGCGAGAACTCCGACAGAGATGAGGGCAGAGGGAACCTCGGTGGAGGCGGGGCTATCTGCACCCATGCAGGAAGGAATTACAGGTCAGGTGCGGCGGTGCTGCAGACTCAGGGACACCTAAGCCCTCTGACAAGCCTCCTCTACGCAGAGATGGGCATTTCCAGCCTACAGCAAGTGACACGCAACCCAGAAGGGACTGAGATCACAGGAGAGCCACCAGAAGCTTTCCCTGGGGGGACGCCGCCCCTCAGGACCCAACCCCAAGCCCGGGAGAGATGGAGAGCCTCAGGGAGGGAAGTCCCTGCAGAGGGGGGGAGGACCCGAGCAGCCCCAACTGCCCAGGCAGAACGAGCAGGTCGAGGAGCCTCGACCCAGACAGAGGTCACGCCAGGAGGGCCCCCAACACAGAGAAGGGAGCCTCCAGGAGAGTCCTGTGCCGCAGAACTTTCCATGGGGACAGGAACATCCTGCATCTGTGCCGTCCGTGAACGTAGCGAAGGCAACGTAGAACGCAGCTACAGGCTTTGCTACCTGGTTGAGATTCCAATAAAACGTGCTAGTAGCCACCGGAGGGACAGTGTCTCAGGGAGCACGCCTTCGAACCAGCAGCAGCCTGGGACGGGCCCGCCCTCCAGAGGGACCCACTCTGGTGACGCCGACCTCTGAGCGGTGGGGGAGAGGGCAAAGCGAGAGGAAGAGCAGCACCCTCAGCCAGGGCTGGCTGACACGACAAGGCGGGGAACACAGGGCAACTCCAGCTCCAGGAAGGCGGGGCAGCCAGAAAAAGCACCCAGGAGACAGCAGCACAGAGGGGCTCAAAGCGAGGTGAGGCAGCACCTGGATCGCCACGAGGCGTGCAGGGGTGCGTCTGAGCCAACACCCCGATGCTGGAGCGCAGCCTCCTGCCCGGGGGTGTGGGGGCCTAAGAGTTAGACAGAAGCCTCTGCTCCCCGCCTCCACTCCAGAAGCCCCACGTGGGGCAGGGATGGGCGCTCCAACCCGGAGGGTTTACACCCCGACCAAGGCCCCGCAGGCCTCAGGGAGGGAGGTCCCCACACTAAATGGGCCTGGGCACCCAGCCCAGGAGAGGAGTTGATACCCTCTGGAGGGGGCAACAGACTGTGGCAGCAGAAGTCCTGAAGGAAGCAAGGTGACAGGGCCAAGGAGAGCCTGAGCCGAGGAAGCGATGTTTCAGACAGAGCCTCCAAGTGGGCAGGGCTGAGCCCGAGAGAAGACACCACCTGAGCTGGGGAAGGCAGCGGTTCCAGAGGAGGCATGTATGCCCGCAGCCCAGGGCGGGTCAGTACTACAGGAGCTAAGAGCCTTGGCTGCAGAGGCACCGTGCCCCTCCCCCCCCACAGAGAACCCCCACAGCAAGGGGGAGCCTGTACCTCAGGCCCCCAGGGAAGGCCTAGAAAGGGGGCTGGAGCCTGAGTCCCGAGGCAGAGAAGCCTCCTCACAGAAGAGCCCCAGGCTGACAGGACTGGGGTGCTGCCGCTCTCAGCGGGGCCGCCGGGGAGCTCCGGGGCAGGCAGGCGTGGCAGGGGTCTCAGGGGGAGAGGTGCAGGTGCGCTCACCGCCCCGAGTCTCAAACAGCACCCAGGACTCTGGGAACCCTGGCCCAGGAGACTTAACCAAAACACTCCATCCAAGAGGAAGGCACATCCCCATGAGTCAGGAGCCTACACTGGGGGTAGCGGGTGAGCAGTGAGCCAGACCCACAGGAACCAACAACCACTCGAGCGGGGCTAAAATTCACACAGAAGAGCCCTCCAAACCATCACTTCACGGGAGATCACTCTGCCACATACAGGCCCGAGGAGCTGAAGCCTTAGTCCTGGAGAACTAATACCAAGCGGTCCCTAACCCTGGGGGCTGCCACGTGACGTGGGGTGAGGCGCTCTGGCCTGCTGGGGAGTGGTGCTGGAAGGCCTTCCTTAACCTGGGAGGCCACTGACACCAGGAGGCGGACGCACTAGGTTCTAGGGTGGAGGGGGTTATCTCCCCGCTGCAAGGCCCGGACCAAGGCTGGGGGACTGGGAAGCCCACCCTGGGGTCTTTGGTCCTGCGAAAGTGATGACGGGGGGTCTTCCCCTCAAGTCTCAGGCATCTTGCCCCCCACAACAATGAAGCTGGGCCTGAGGAGAGAGCAGACGCCGAGTTCCGTTGCTTGTGGGACATCACCAGAAGGACGGAGGCGTTAGCCCTGGGCACCAGCATCGGGAAGGGTCCTCAGTCCCACGGTGGGGGCACACAAAAGAGCACAGACACCTCAAGTCCCACAGTGGTCCATGCCAACCCAACAAAGACAGGACCCTACCCCTGGAGAAGGCAGCAGAGAAGCTCCTCATCCTGGGGGAAAAAGCCCCACTGCGGCCCCCAAACCCCGCACCGCACAGTACAGGAAGCTCAGCTTGAAGAAACCTTACACCCCGAGGGGGCTCCAGAAGGGTGGTCTGGGCAGGCCTGGGCCCGGGTTCCAAGACTGCTTACACCAAGAGCAATCTTTACGGCTGGGGAGCTTCCACAGCCACAGTGAGGAGCCCGAGATGAACACCCAGGGCCTGGGACCCTTGCCCCCTGGCAGGATCACACCCCAGTGGAGGGACTGATGGGAATGGAGGCAGGAGCCTCAGACTGAGGGAAGTGACAGTCGACATGATGAGGGCAGGGGGGGCAGGGAAGGAGCCAAAACAACCAGCACCAAAGGACAGGAGCAGCAACTGGGCGGGAGGGGATCGCCCCTGGGCTGACAGGCAGGTCCTACTCAGAAAGAGAGGTGCTGGTGCTGCCCGCCAACAGGAGATCGCTGACCCACAGGAGCTCAACAGTCCCACCAAAAAGACGCTGAGGCAGGAGTGACATCAAGAGGAAGTCCACACCCGGAGCGGGCTGGGCAGAGAGTCTGGATCCAGGAGACAGAGCGTCCAGAAGAGCCAGGAACAGATACTTAAAAGTAACAGCCGAGGCCCAAGTGGGCAACACCGAGGACAGTCGTGACACCCGCGGGGGTAAGGCCTGGGCCGAGGGCCGTGCAAGCCTTAGACCTGGTGGACTTGTCAAGCCTTAGACTTGGAGGACTTGTTACTACAGAGGCAGAAACTTGGGCTGAGACTCCAAGCTCTGGAGCTGATGTCTTCACTCCAGGGAACTGACACCCACCCCGGCCCCGACCCCTTCCCCAAAGAGAGTGGCGCCCGCGGTGGGAAGGGAGCGGGGAAGAGGGATCCCTGACCCCGGGAAGGGTGACCCCCCCCTCTCCTCGTCCGGGGGACTCGCAGCCCTACACCCACGCGAAGGGGGCAGCCTCGCCCGGAGACCGCCCCCCCCCAGCACAGGGGCTGCAGCCGAGGGGTGGGGGGCAGGCACCTGAGCCCCGAGAGGGCGGGCACCTGCGGCCAGGGGCGCCTCCATCCTTCCAGCGAGGAGCCAATACCGACGCGGAGAGGGGCGGGCACCTCGCACCCTCACACCCCACGGGGGCCCGACGCGGACGCCGCGCGGGGCCGGGGTCGCGGGAGGACCCCCGGGCGCGGCTGAGGGGCGTGGAGGAGGGAGGCGGGCGTGCGGGGGCCGCGCACCGCCCGGCGGACTGCGAGCGCCAGGGCCGCGCGGGGGCGGGGGCGCCGCGCCGGCCATGTCGCGACAGGCGGCGGGGTCGCAGGGGCGGGAGGCGGCGGGGAAGGCGGCCGACGGCGCCGAGGGAAGAGGGGAAGGGGTCCGGCCCAGTCGAGCCTGACGCTCTCACCACAGGAGCTGGCGCCGCCGCTGAGGAGCGTATCGCGACAGGCGGGGGAGGCGAGCGCCCGCCGCCTTATTCTCGCGCCCCGGGCCCGGGCGCTATCGCGATAGCGGCGCGAAGCGGAAGTGGGGTGGGGGGATGTGGGCCCGGGGTTGTTCTGACGACGGGGTCGGGGCTCAAGGGAGGCCGCGGCGTCTGCCGAAGGCTCCGCGGAAGCTGACCGGGCCCGGTCCAAGATGGCGGCGGCGGAGGAGGCCTCCCCTCCTCTCTTCTCGTCTCTGGCGCCGACCCGCCCCCGACCCCCGAATATAGGCCTATCATTGCTCCGGCCGCACGTCGCTCTTGCCCGTCGGGTTCGCTCTATTGGTTCTTGTTGGGGATGCGGCCGGCCCCATCTTGATGATTGGACAATCCCTGCAAGGCGCGGCGTTCGATTGGCTTCCCGCGCGGGCTGCTAGGATTGGCTCAGGCTTTTATTCCCCGCTCCGCCTCCTCCTCCCGCCTCGGGGCACAACACGCCAGCGCGAGGACTTGTGCGTCAATCCAGATGCCTGTGTCGCCCTGATTGGGTACACCCGCCCCGCTCTAGTAACCCAATTGGTCGGAGGGAGGAGCTAGGCTGATCAGGGGCGGGAAGTCGTCCGTCAAGTTTGGAGCCGTCTTCCATTGGTTGTGGGGGGATATTCTGCCCTGAAGTCATTGGCTGGTCCAGAGAGTGGGTGGGGAAAGCGGAGGAAGGCATGGCGAGTAGGCGTTAAAGGCCGCGTACCTAATCGGAAACAGACAGGTGCCTTCAAATCGGGGGCCGGGTTGAAGGTACCTGCCAATCAGGGCAGCCCCAGGGCGGAGCCAGGCAAGATCGCCCGCCCCTTCCCGTTCGTGGACCCGGCTGTCGTTCATTTCTGGCCGTCCAATGATGTGACGAGTGGGCGGTACCCGCTCCTGGAAGCGTGTGAAACCGGGAGTAGCAGGCAGGCTTGGGACTAGCGCATCTTTCCGCCTGCCTTGTGTCTTGGCCAGGCGGACAGGTCTCTCAGTTGCACGGTCTTTCTCCAAGTGCCTGTGACCCATCTTTGAGACTCAGAGGATGGAAGAAAAGGAAGGAAACAGAAGACAATGCCCCAAGTCACTGACATCACGCATAGCTGCATTGGTTGGGAAGCGGCATGGAGGCATGGAGTTTTTGTCCTTCCTCTGAATGGTGACGTGATTGTGGGACAGGAACTCTCCTCCGCACCTCCGTTCGCTTGTTGTCGTGAGGACGCCGCAGAAGGTACAGATGGGATTCCCTGTCCACCCCCCACTCCCGTGCGCACCTCCCCCCACCATGATTGTCGCCTACTGGTCCTTAAGATCTCAGCTCGGTGGTCTTCTCTTGGAGGGAAAACTTCCCTGATCTCCCGTTCTGAGTGGTCCCATGAGCCCTGTTCATTAGAATCTACTTTTGCGAGTATGCCATCCTTTTGCTAATGATTTGAGTCTTCTTCTCGCAGTAGAAAGCAGTCGGTAACCGTTTGCTGAATGAATACATGGATGGATACGGGGAATGACTTGTGGTTAAGACTTGCTAGGTACCGGTGCTTCTGCAAACCAGGAGGCATTTGCCCTGGGTCACACAGTGGAGATGGGAAATCAGGTCTGCCTAGCTCCTCTAGGAGGAGGAAAGTAAGCTAAGTCCAGGGGAGATGCAGCTGAGAACACTGGAATCACCTGTGGCAAGGCAGGCGCTTTTAGGTTCACACAGACCTGGGGAGTGAAGCCTGGGGATCTCTATTTTTACAAACGTCCTGGGTGAGCACTAGAGTTGAAGAGTTACTGATCCAGAACAGCCTTGTTATTCAACATGTGGCCCCTGGATGGAGTAGTGCCTTTAAGATGGCTCAAAAATCCCTTGGGGATTTGTCAAATGCAAATTCTGATTCAGGAGGTCCCAGGCCTTGCTTTCTAAGATTCCCAGGTGATGGTGATGACCCACAGTTCACACTCTGAGTAGCAAGGGTCTAGAGCAATGGTTCTCAAACTTGGCTGCACATTAGAAGCACCTGGGGATTTAAAAAAATTCAGATACTCAGGCCTTGTCCTAGACCAATTAAATCAAGAGTTTCTTGGGATGGGAACCAGACATTGGTAATTCAGACTCTGAAGATGATTCCAACATGCTATAATCTGGTAGAGAACTTTCTAGAGCAGTAGTTTTCAAAGTGAGTCCTGGCATCAGCAGCAACAAACACCACCTGCGAAGTTTAGTCATGTGTCTGAGCCCCACCACAGACTAACTATGTGTTTCCCTGGTGGATCAGCAAGAAAGAATCCTCTGCCAGTGCAGGAGACGCAGGTTCGATCCCTGGGTGGGGAAGATCCCCTGGCAAAGGGAATGGTCACCCACTCCAGTATTCTCTTCTGGGAAATCCCATGGACAGAGGAGTCTGGGGGGCTACAGCCTATGGGGTCACAAAGAGTCGGACATGACTGAAAGACTAAAAACACACAGGTACACATAGACCAATTGAATCAAACTCTCCTTCCAGCTGATCCTGAAACATACTGAACTTGGAGAAACTGTTCTAAGAGGATGCAGCACTGTCGGGTGACTTAGATTCCTTCTTGAGACTCGCACCTCCATGCCCCCATCCACTGGTTCAACAGTTCAGTCTGGCCAGCGGGGGACGGGGACTCTGACAGGTGGCTTTTCCCTGGCACACCCACAGGCAGAGGTCAGCAAAGGTCGTCACTTTCAAGCAAGGCTGATCTACACAGTTCCAGGGTAAGTCTGGGAAGACAGTTCTGTGGCCTGGGGTTATCTGACCTTTGGAAAGAACCTCCCAGGTGTGCAGACTCTCTCACGTGAGGGAGGGAAAGAGAGTAGCCCTGGGATGAGGGGCAGACTGGGGTCCAGAGACACAGAGCCCTGAGTGGTGACGGGGGAGTCCCATGGAGAGAGATTTCAGCCAGGACCCCATGAGCTGGGGAGAGACCCAGAGAGAAACTGTGAGCTGGAGAGGCCTGGCTTCCAGCGGGGCTGCTCCTCCAGTGTAGCTGAGGATGGCTGACCTCGCAGGTCAGCAAGTAGCTCTGAAGCCAGCTCCCAGCCCAGAGCAGGCGGCCCCTGGAGGCACAGCACTCCCCTAACCTGGCAGGTGCTCTCGTAGTGCTGGGTTCCCCCCCCCCAGGGCAGGGCACCTGTCTGCCCCACACGGGCAGGGCTTGGCGCACCAGGGTGGGAGCGGGAAGTCCTCAGCCAACACTGGAGTAATAGCAGTGCCCCTGTCACGGGGCCCTGAGGGTGAGCTCAGTGCTGAGTGCTTCCTGAGCATCCTTCTGTCCTCACGTGTGCGCCTGGTGATGTCAGTGGGGAGGCCTGGAAGGTGGAACAACCGCCCAAGGTGCCACAAGCAGCCAGGTGGCCTGTGCTGGAAGCTGGGGCCTTGGAATGAGCGGGGTTCTCGAAGGGGCCTGGAGATGGAGAGGGTGCTCCTCGCCCCGGAACTGCACGAGGAGGAGGTGACAGGCCCAGGGGTGGACCTGGGTCCTGTGGGGCCCGAGCTCTGTTCCCCAGACCCCAGGGCGCTGACTCCTCAGCCACCCAGGGGGCTGACAACGCTCACTTGCCAAGACTGGATCCTGATGATGTGCTTTTAATTACATCCATTCCAAAGGTACCTCCTTTCCCAGTTAAAATAAAGACGACACGTGATGAAGCCTGGCTGTGTGTCTGTGGAGGGGGCGGCGAGCTCCGCGCGGGGGGCTGGGCTCCTCCCAGGCCTCCTGGCCATCACGCCACAGTGGCTGGCCTGGGTGCCTCTCCCTGCCAGCACCCCCAGCCCCTGCAGACCCCGACCCCCTCAGAGAGGGGGGCCCCGTGTCCCTCCGGCCGGCGACAGCCGGGTGCCCCCCTCAGGTGGACGTGATGCCGCTCTTCTCGCCCTTGACCTTGAGGAACTCGGCCATGCTGGAGAAGTACTTCTGGCTGGCCTCCGCCACCTTCTTCTCCGCTGCCTGTGGGTTCACAATCTCCAGGCCCTGGGCAGGGGAGGGACACAGGGCGGGGTGGGGAGACGGCCTGGTCTTTAACAGCCTCCCCGTGAGGGAATCGTGGCATGTCAGGGGCCCACGGCCCTTCCTGATGGGCCTGAGGTTCTGGGCAAGCATGTGGAGGGTGTGCCAGCCTCCAAGTCTCCCCCACGCTGGGAGATCCTCTGTGGTTCTGGGGGTGAGGGGAGCAGGGAGGACCTGGATCCCTGAATTTGTAACAAGTTCCCCAGGCGATTTTAAAAACACCATTTGAGAAAGGCTGATCCCGTTCGGTTCCTGAATGAGGAAACTGAGTCCCTGAAGTAAGAGGTTTGCCCGCAGTCCCAGCACGAACCGCCCCAGCCCCAGCGAGGATTTAACAGCCAGCGCTGGGGGCCTGACATGTGGCCGGCGTTGCTCCAGATGTCTTACACCCAGAGATTCCCACCTCACTGAGGCTGTCCCGGAGGCGCCGTCTCCTTTGGTCCTCTCAGTCCCCAGCACCTCCCACCTCCGGACACACTGTATCTTACTTGTTTGACCTTGAGATAAACTCCAAAAGGGCAAAACTCCCGTGTGTGTCTGCCTATCTCAGCGCCTACGACAGTGCCCCCGGACTTCAGCAGGCATTCCTCAGGGGTGGGAGCAGCTGGGCCTGCTTGGGGCCACAGAGACTCAGCGGTCCCTGCGAACCTCGCCGTGTGCTGGGAACCCAGACACAACCTCGGGGGCTTCTTTGGAGCCCCCCCCAAGCCCATGGCAGCCCCGAAGACGGGCACAGGTAAGGAAGAAGCCCAGGATGGGGAACACGGCTCTCCCCGGGCCTCCTGCCTCCAGAGGGCCGGTACCTGGAGTGGAGTGAAGGCCACGCTAGAGGCGGTTCCCGACGAGCGGTCACGGATGGTGGACTTCCCACCGTACACCACGCTCTGCT
The DNA here is from genome assembly GCF_019320065.1 of Cervus canadensis. NCBI lineage: Eukaryota > Metazoa > Chordata > Mammalia > Artiodactyla > Cervidae > Cervus > Cervus canadensis. The sequence goes on along the minus strand of NC_057403.1, from coordinate 12,718,150 downwards.
TCTGCAGGGTCCGCTACAAGGAGGGCAGGGCGCTCAGGGCTGTGGCCTGCGTCTGCGCGCCCAGGCCTGCCCCCATCCCCGGGGCCTGGCCCGTACCTGCAGCGTCTTGGAGATCCTGGCTTTGGTGGCCTCGTTCACCTGTGTCTGCCGCACCCGCCCGCTGCCCGACTTGCCCAGGTGGCCCAGGCTAAAGCCCAGGTCCTCCTGGTAGGCGTCCTCCTCGATCTGGTGGGAGGGGAGACATCCAAGTGTCAGCCGCCGCTCAGTCGGCCCAGGGCTCCATCCCATCAGCGACCACCTGGGCCCCGAGTGCAGTGAGCCTTGCTGGGGCCCCGGTGAGGAGCACGGGTCCTGTTACTACTGCTTGAGTTGAGAGGGAATGTGTATGTGTCTGTGCTGTGTGAAGAACCGAAACAGTTTTCACTGAGGACACATGAGCTAGTTCTGGCAGGACCAGCGGGGTGATGCTCGGGTAGCAAGGGCCTGGCAGGAGTGGGGTCTGGGAAGGCCTGGACAGCACGGCGATGGGGGGGAGGTGAGCCTGGGGGCCTGTGCTGTCATGGAGATCCCTCTGGGGCTGGGAGAGAGTGGAGGCCAGGGGACCAGGAAAGAGGCAGAGGTGCTGCCATGGCCACAGGAGAGGAGGGGGTGGGGGGGCGCGAGGTAGGGGGGTGTGACCTCTCCGAAGCTCATGCGGTTGGCCTGCTTCCGGATCTCTGTCAGCCCCAGCCGCTCCTTCATCTTGCGGTACCTGGGGCGGGGCAGGGGGTCAGCGGGGAAGGGGGAGCCTCGGCCCTTCCCGCCCGGATGGTCCCCGCCCCGCCCCGCCGGTCCCCGGGCCCCCACCTGCGGCCGCCTCGCTTCTTGCGCTGCCCGTCAAGGGGCGCGGGCAGCGGCTTCACCTGCTTCACGGGCGGCGGCTCCTGCCACTTGTCGAACTTGCGCTCGATCTCGTCCTTCAGCTCGTAGCCCACCTGGGGAGGACGGGCTGGGGTCTGGCAGCAGCTCCCACGGGCCTGGCCTGCCCCCCCGCCGCAGCTCCCCTCCGGTCAGTCAGGGGGACGCCCTGGAGACCGCCGCACCCGAGAATCCCGCCAGGCTCTTCCTTCAGGAAGGACCCCAATCGGCCCCCGTCAGCTCCTCTGAGGAGCCAGGCTCTCCCCAAGGTGCACAGGCTTGACGTGACCCCCCCGTCCCGCCAGCTCTGCCCTCCCCGGGGCCTGCTGGGCTCTAGCCTCGGCCTGGTGCTGACGGTTCCGCTGCTTCAGACCCCGTCCCCCAGCGTCCAAGGGACTTGCCTGCTCCCTGTGTGCAGGTCCACGTTAAACCCTCACCTCCTCAGAGCAGCCCTCCCCGCCTTCCAGGTTCATCAGTCTAAGCTCCCTCAGCACCTCCATGCCCCTCTCCCCCCAGCCTCTACTCGGCACCCCGGACGCCCTGCACATTGACCGGCATGGGTCTCCCCATCACTGCCCGCCCCCAGTCAGAGTGAAGAAGCCACGGGGGTAGGACTTTCATCTGGGCGGGTCGCTGCCATACCCCATGGTCAGAGAGCCCCAAAGGCTGTGCCAGGCTGGGTGCCTGGAAAACCGAAATGCATGGGATGGACACATCTCTCACAGAACAGGTCTGCCCAGGAAGACAGGCTGACGGAATAAATACCAGCACAGCGATGGTGCTGGCAGAGGACACAGACCCGGTGCAGCAAAGAAGTTCCTCCCCGACCCCAAGGTGTCCAGAGAGAGACCCTGGTGCAGCAGAGAAGTACTTCCCCCGCCCCAAAGTGTCCAGAGAGAGACCCCGGTGCAGCAGAGAAGTACTTCCCCCGCCCCAAGGTGTCCAGAGAGAGACCCCGGTGCAGCAGAGAAGTTCCTCCCCCGCCCCAAGGTGTCCAGAGAGAGACCCCGGTGCAGCAGAGGAGTTCCTCCCCTGCCCCAAGGTGTCCAGAGAGACACCCCGGTGCAGCAGAGAGAAGTTCCTCCCCCTGCCCCAAGGTGTCCAGAGAGAAACCCTGGTGCAGCAGAGAAGTACTTCCCCTGCCCCAAGGTGTCCAGAGACAGACCCTGGTGCAGCAAAAACGTTCCCCCCACGACCTCAAGGTGTCAGCGGCCCTGGTCCCTGTGAGCTCGTCACCACCTGACAAGCGGGGCTCTGCAGGTGTGACTGGGCTGGGGATCTCGGAATGGGGAATGAGAGCTTAGTGGTGTGTGTGGGCCCAGTGGGATCACTGGGGTCTTAAAGGGTCAGAGAAGTGCAGACAGAGGCAGAGCCAGGGAGAGCGTGCAGAGGCTGTGCTGGCTCTGAAGACGAGGCAGGGGCCCCGAGCAGGGGGCGCAGTGGCCCTGGCGAGCTGCAAACAGCAGGGAGCGGCCCTCCCCCAGCTCGAGCCTCCGGAGGAGCAAACTCGGGCAGCACCATGGCTTCAGCTCGGGGAACCCCCGTGGGCTTCTGACCTACAGGACCCTAAGAGCGCAACCCCGTGTCCCTTTAGGCCACTACATGTGAGGCCATCGTCATGGCAGCGTGGGGGAGGGGGCGCCACCCTGGGTGGGACCCAACGACACCCCCGCCCCACCCTGTGAGTGCCCGTGCGGGGGGTCCTCCGATGGCGGCCCTCCTCGACAGGGCACAGACCACACGGACACCACTGCCGCCCTCACCTTCCCTTCCGTGCTCTCGTGGAAGCTGTCCACGCGGGCTGCCAGCGTGCACTTGGCGGCCACCAGCCGGGCTGCTTTCCGCCGCAGATCCTGGGGCAGGACAGGGAGGCGGGTCAGAGCGAGGCAGCGTCAGAGCCCAGGCTTCCCAGAACTGCTGCCTTGCTGCCCTCTCTGCCCGCAGCCTCCACCTCCACTGCAGCTGCGGGCCTGCACTGATACCCTACAGTAACCAGTGATCACCGCTGGTGTATTCTTCCTCCTCCTCTCGCGTCTGCAGATGAACCAGGTCCAGTTCGCCCACATACAGACGGGGAGGCCAAGGCTCAGAGCTCGGGCTCTGTGCCCGGCTGGTAGGTGGCGCGGACAAACTCCAAGCTGGCCTGTCGGCTCCGGCCTCCTAGTGTCCCCTGTGCGGCCCGCCCTCCAGCTCCCGACGCCTGCCGCCAGCAGTGACCCCAGGGCCCGGGGGGCACTCACCGGGGGCAGGGACTGCACGATGTCGCTGTGGTAGATGTAGCCGGTGTGGGGCAGCACCGAGGTGGACGAGAAGCCCGACAGCGTCTTGCGCTGCGCCCCAAGCAGCATGATGTTGCAGGCGGGCATCTTGGAGAGGTTGGTCAGGCCGCCGGCCACCCCTGCGGCGGGAGGGGGGTGGGCGTCAGTGGGGGTGGGGGTGTCTGCCAAGCGCTGCGCCTTCACAAGAGTTTCTGGCCGCAGTTCCAAGGGGGCCTCCGCCAGGGAACATCAACATGTCCCATCTCAGGGGGATTCGGAGGGGCTCCGAGGGGCGAAGCGACGTGCCGGAGGGCGCACAGTGAACCACTGGTGAACCAGGAGCCCGACCCCGCGTCTGGGAAGCCACGCGGGCCTGTCTGTGCTTCAGGGGGTGGTCACCGTGGGGGCCCGGCGTGAACCGCCTCTGGGTTCCGAGAGCGTGTCTGCAGGCGCGGCCAACACCTTCCCCCCTCCCCCAGTCTCCAGAGTGGAAACCAAGGCATGTGACATGGTTTGCCCAAAGATGTGAGGTCAGAGGTGGTGGGGAGTGGGGGAAAAAGCAGTTCATCCTTCCCGCAACCCCGCACCTGCCTGCCTCACGGACTGAAGTGTCCCCCCCACAAATACACTTGCTTAAGTCCTAAGCCCCCGCCACCTCAGAGTCTGGAGACAGGGCTGTTACAGAGGTGAGCCAGGTGAGATGATGTCCCAGGCTGGACCCCAACCACAAGGCAGGTGCCCTGATAGGAGGAGGATCCGGGACGTGTAGAACATCCCCCGATTCACAGGAAAGGGAGAGGCCTCCCCGAGGTCGCGTGGTGTGGGGCCGGGCCTCACCCATGATCTTGGCGGCGGTGGAGGCCCCGATGATGATGGAGAGGTTGGGGGCGATGAAGGACATCCGCGACTCCACGTACTCGTAGATGCGGTGCTTGGAGGCGTTGAGCTCTAGGGCCATGTCGCAGGCCTCTTCCAACCGCTCCAGCTCCTCCTCTGACAGCTGCTGCCTGCGGGGTAGGGGTGCGGCTGAGACGGACCGAAGGACCCCAACCTCCGGGGCTCCTGAGTGGTGAGAGGCCCCACCCTCCCTGCGTGTGTGCGTGCATGCACGCGTGTGTGTGCATGCATGTGCACCTTCGGGACGATTACTAGCCCCGCCAGCCCCGAGGCCTGGAAGCAGGGGCCGCAGGGAAGCAGCCCGTGGTGGCACATCCCCGCTGGCCCGCTCTGTGGCCTTGTCCTCCGCTTTCCCTTCTCTGCCTGGGGGAGGCAAGCTGGCCCAGGCCAGGCTGCAGCCAGGCTCTTTGCGGGTGTTTCCTCTTACCGAAACCCTCCCCCCAGCTCCCCAGACCCTGCAGGTCTCGGCCTTGGCGACCAGCCAGGTTCTCGTCCAGCTGCTCCCCTAGGAGCACCGTCACCAGCAGCCGTCGACCTGCCATTCACGGCTTGTCTGGTCAGAGCCCTGTTGTAGGGTGACAAGCCTCTGCCCTTCTCTCAGGCCTGCCACAGACACTGAGGGGCAGGGGGAGACCCGCATGCCCCTCATGAGGGGACAGCACCCCAGAGGGACGCCACTCCTAATTACAGGCCTGTGCTCCGCCACACCCCTCGGGACCACAGGCTCTGGGGGGACCCTGAGCCCAGAGCCCGGCTTGCAGGAGGTGCTCGGCGAACACGTGGAACTGCAGCAACCGGTCCTCCTGACACCGACACCCGTGCCGCAGGGGCCCTGCGACCGTCATCCGTCAGGTGGACTGCCGGGTACGCACCCCTGGGTGGTGGAGGCGGTGACGCTGACGACCATGATGGTGGCGTTGGTCAGGATCTGCTGCAGGTTCTCGTTGTTCTTGCACTTGTCCAGGCTGTTGCCCAGCTCCTGGGGGAGGAGAGGGTGAGAGGGGGAGGCTCGGGGACTCAGGAGGCCCTAGAATCTCTCCTGCAGGGACAGTGGCCGCCCCCGTCTGCCCCCAGTTCCCACAACGCCGCGGCTCAAAGCATCCACACTGTCTGCCCAGGGCGGGCTGACCCGGAAGCACACACAGTCCACCTGCGGAGGATGGGCTGCCTCCACAGGCCTGCTGCCACATCCACTCCCAGTGCAGGTCTGACTGCGTCTTCTCCCCACCCCCATCTGCTCGACTCTCGGGGGAGCCTGGGTGCTGGGTGGTGTCCCGCCTTCACGTGCCTGACCCTCCCGTGGGGACCTTCCCCTCAGACCTGGAGCCTCGGAGACCAGGTTGACCTGATGACCTCCTTACACTCGCCTCCTCCCTCTCCCTGAACGCTCCAGGGCCTGTTGCCATCTCGTGGTCTTGGCTTCCCCCAGTCTCTGTTTCCTGTTCCCATCCTGTCTCTGGCCCAGAGCTGAGTGACCCCCCAACTCAGACCCGGAGGGTCCAAGAGCAGGGCGCTCTCAACAGGCGTGGTCACTGGGGGCCCCTCCTCCGTGCTCACCTTGACCGTGCGGATATAATCCAGAGCGTTGGGGACCAGGGACTCCAGCTCGGGGAATCGCTTTGAGTACTTATCCCGGATGAACTTATGGATGATGTCTGGGGGCACAGGGCGGGCAGGAGCCCGATGAGGGGCAGGCAGATGCCGCTGGCTCCCCCAGCACCCATCTGCCCTTCGACCTGCAGTGAGGGAGCCCCTCATGGCAGCTGGGCTCACAGACACACAGCACAAAGGCTGCCCCTACTGCTGGGTGCAGCTGTGTGGATCAGTTCTGGTCCACAAGGCATGAGTGCAAGTCACACAGGCAACCTCCAGGTCACTCTCTTACAGGAAAAAATGTGCCCTCCTCCTCCTCTCCCGATTTTTTTTGCTGATGGGGATGTGAAGGTGATGGCTGGAGGTGGGCAGTCACTTTGTACCATGAAACAGGTGGCATATCAGTAAGACGCAGAGAGCCTGGGCTGCTCCAGACTTTCCCATGAGAGAAAAATACACTTCCTTCTCATGTCACCACTCTGTTCAGTAGGTGAATTTACATCTGAACTAACACAGGGGCTTGGGGCAGGACCCTGGGAAAGGCCAGTGGGGAAGGTGGCCTGGGATCCTGCCCTCCAGTGGGGACAGGAGAGGCTGTGGGGGACACTGGGCAGGGCTGTCTCTGCCTGCCCTTCCCAGGACTCACTCAGCTCGTTCTCAATCTCCACTGTTAGGTTGTTGGCATCCACGATGACCCGGTACTCAGGGGCCGCCTCCACTGGTCCCATCACTGTGGGGATGAGAAACAGCCCGGTGTGGGTATGTGTCTAAGCACCCACCCCTTCCCGGGTCCCGCAGCTGGGCAAGGCTGGGGATGCGGCTAGAGCGGGGCACGGAGGGGCTGAAGAGGAAACTAGGGAACAGGTTTGCGTGTCTGCAAACCTCCCGTCTTTCCGTCCCGGCCAGTCTAGATTTGACCTTCTCTCTCCTGGAACTAAACCCTCATGCCCTGAGGACTAAAAGCCGTGCTCCCCAGTGTGATGTCTGAGGGCTTCCCAAAGGCTGGAAGCTCCGGGGCTGGGGCAACCAGCGTTGTGCCTGTTTCCTAAGCTGCACCCTGGGGTGTCTGGCCCATGGCTCCCTGTCCCTGGTGCAGCTCTTCCTCGAGCCTGCTCCTGTTTCTTCACGCCCTGATCATGACGGCGGTGACAGTACTGTCACGAGTGGGAGGGGAGAAGGCACCTTCTGAAGCTTTGGCCTGCTTGCTGATGTACTCCTCAATCTTCATCATGATCTCGGCGAACTGTGTGGGGAGAAGAGGAGAGTCAGAGCCCAGGTACCGCCAGGGAAAGGGGGCTGCTGCCCGCATCGGCCTGCCCGGGACCTCCGCTCACCATCTTGCTGTCCCACAGCTTGGCGATGCTCTTGACCGAGTCCCCAGAAAGATCCAGCTGTGTCTCCTCCTGCACATCCTCGATGGCCGGCTCCTCCTCCTCCTCCCCGTAGCTTCCTCCCTCCTCCTCTTCTGCTGCCTCCTCGAGGTCGGCCAGGAGCTCGTCGGCCAGAGACATCCTGAGGCCTGTGGGGAGGCAGGGGCGGGGCTCCCCCTCACTACAGGGAGGGGGCTCCCCTGGCCAGAAGGCCCTGGTCCCCACTTGCACACAGGCGCCGCAGGGACAAGGAACGTTCGTTTGCTTTGCTCTCCGGCTCCAAACGGTGCCTGGCACATGACAGATGCTCAGCAAACACCTGCTGCGTGTGAAGCGGCCTCCCAGAACCAGGCGGTCTCCGGTCACAGCTCACCCTTCCCACCCTCACTTCACGGGACAAGACACCACACACCCTCACACCAGTGTCTCTAAGACTTCTTAGGAAAAGGTACACCCCATCCTCTTAATGAGATACGACCTCTTCTTACATCCTCCTTTTCCTCCACCCATTGCAGAGGCCCCACCCCACCAACAGATATTCTGAAATACTGCTCTCCTCAGATGTCAGGACAGCCAGGCAGGGCCTAAAATGTCTAGAGCCTGAAGGCCAATCACCTCGCAGGCGGAGCAGCACCTCATCCACCCCAGGGTGCTCTAGACTGTTTTTGTGAAGCCCACGCAAAGCACTATTCTACAAGGTACAGTCCCCTCACTCTGTCCTCCCCAGTGCTTTTTCTTTTGTTTTTTTTTTAAATAAGAAACTGCTCCCTCTTCCTGTTCTTTTTTAGTAAGACACATGTATCATATACATGCTGCTGCTGCTACTATATATAAAATAGGTCACCAACAAAGACACTGTATAGCACACGAAACTCTATTGAGTATCTTCTCATAATCTCTAAGGGAGAAGAGCGACTGACAGTCCAGTGGTTAAGACTCTGAGCTGACACTGCAGGGGGAGTGAGTGTGATCCCTGGTCAGGGAACCAAGACCCCACATGCCCTGCAGCTTGGCCAATAAAACAGAAACACAACACTGTCAGTCAACTATACTCCAAAAAAAAAAGATAAAGTTTGAAAAAAAACTTTAGGGAATTTCCCAGAGGTCTAGTGGTTAGCACTTCATGCTGACAAAACGTCTAGTATACGGTAGGTATTCAAGATATATTGGGCAAATGAAAGAATGAGTGACTAAAATCCTTATGCTAACCACGTCTGGTTTTCTTTCTCCAGTCTCTGAATATATTATTTTTTCATTCCTAACGCAGGGACACAAACAATATTTCTTGCAGCGTGGATCTTCCCAGACTCCGAGACTGGATCCTATCCTGTTGCTGCACAACTTGTGAACCAGTTTGTTTACTTCAACCCTTGAAATTCTCTAAGCTTCTAACATTTTGTTTGATGTCCACCTTCCCTATTAAGCTAAAAGTTCCATGAAAACAGGGACGTGTCCATTTTGTTCACTGTATCGCCCAGCTTAGCACCTGGCACGGAGTAGGTGCCACGACCTCGCTTGACGCCAGCCCACCTTTCTAGCCTCAGCCCCGGCCCCTATCCCCCATACCCCACGAGTCCTCACATTTCTTTCTCTTATCCACTTCTTCCCCTCACTTTAGGTCTTCATACCCTCCCTTTTTTACCAGCTCAACACCTCCTTATCCTTCAGTTCTCGTCCTCTTCCAGCTCCAGAGTAGATAGCTTGCTTGGTAACAGACACAGCACACGCCCTGTGTGTACCCTAAGGCGCGTCACACATTACTTATTCAAGTAATGACTTGATTAAGCCTGTCTCCCCAGGCACCACCATGCAAAGCCCTGACACCCAGGAACGGTTTTCTTGCTCCCGCTACACCCCAGAGATGTGACCCTGACGGCGCTCTGAGACCCTTGGGTCGTCGGCCTACGAAGGCCCGGGAATCCGACCTCCAGCCCTTCCCTCATCTCCATCACGCTCACCTCTTCCCTCCTCACACCACGGTTTCTAGGAAGATAGCTTCCCAACAGCGGTCGACGCTCACTGATGACGTCTCACCCTCGCGCCTTCGTCGAAGCAAAGCTGCGCTCTGATTGGCCCCCGCCTCGCGTCTTTCCGGGAGCGTTTGGAACAACAACTTTATTAGCACCTGACGCTAGGCGGAAAAGGGGTGAGCGGGGAAAGGAGAGACGCCTTATCCAGCTCGTGGCCCGCTGTGGACTGAGCCCGATAAACGGAGATTTGCCGCAGTCTCGCGACAGGGTGTCACGATAAGAATAAAGGGCAACTGGGACGAACGGTAGAGGCGTTCAACGAGAAAACAAGCCTTAGTATAAGCCGGGAGTCGGGGTGGAGGTGGAGGGGTTACGGAGCGGAACCGGAAATAGGAAACTACCGCTCCCAGAAGGCGTGGCGGCAGAGTCCTGGATGTTGGGGCCGCGTAGCCTGACGGAACGGGTAGTTTTGCGGACCACTTAACCTACGGAGATTGCCGAGGTTGGAAGTTCTGGGGCCTGGGGCTCCCCGAGCAGGAGAGATGGAACTGGAGCAGAGAGAGGGGTGAGTGATTTTGAGGAAAACTTCGAATCGCAAAAGACGTTGTAGCTGCATGATAGCAGCCTGCGCTGAGGACTGACGCGGCGCTGCAGTTCCTGCGGTTGCTTTAGCTTAGGACTCTTCAGGGACTGGGGTCCGTACTCAAGCATCCTGAGGCAGGAGGCTGCGGCTTTAGACTCCTGGTCTGAGGGTCGGGGAGGTCGGAGGCCGGGGCTCCTGGGTCTGGGTGAGGGGTTGCGGCTTGAGCAGTCCAGTGAAGAGATGTGGATCCTGGGAAGGGGTGGGCTAGGGGCCTGGACTCCTGGATCCTGGGAAGGAGTGGGCTAGGGGCCTGGACTCCTGGATCCTGGGAAGGGGTGGGCTAGGGGCCTGGACTCCTTCCTAGACCTCAACGAGGAGGGACTAGGAGCCGGGGCGTCGGGGTCCCTGAGCCCCACCCCGACCTTACAGGACTATGGCAGCCGTGGGCTTCGAGGAGTTCTCGGCGCCGCCAGGCTCGGAGTTGGCGCTGCCTCCGCTCTTCGGTGGTCACATCCTGGAGAGCGAGCTTGAGACCGAAGTGGAGTTTGTGTCCGGAGGTCTGGGCGGCTCCGGGCTCCGGGAGCGAGATGAAGAGGAAGAGGCAGCTCGGGGCCGTCGGCGGCGCCAGCGGGAACTAAATCGCAGGAAGTACCAGGCGCTGGGTCGGCGCTGCCGGGAGATCGAGCAGGTAGGTGAGTGTGGATCCCCCCGTTTGGGGCTCCTCTGGCCTGAGTTAGTAATCCTTCCCAGTGTCTGCCTGTCTAGGTGCCCAGCCTTCCTTGCCCGGGTGAATGAACCTTCCGTCTATTCATTCATTCATTTATTTAGCACCTAGTGTGTGTCCGGGCACCCTGCAAGGCACCTTGGAGGGCTGTCTCCTCTAGGAGCTTCATTTGACAACCCAAAGCAGCTCACTGCTGTCTCACAGGTGCCTCCGTGGCTCCCCATTGTTCTGACTTTTCAGATCTCACACCCCTGACATCATTTGCTCAGGTCCTGTCCGTTCTGCCTCCCCTATCTCTCTCAGCTTCCTCTCCTCCATCCCCACAGCCTTTGCCAAGACTCAGGTTCTTTCCGCTGAATCACTGCATTAGCCTCCTTGGTGAGAATGAGGATGGAGCAGGAAGCCGGGTCCAGATCTTGAAAGGCCATGAACAGGACAGCAAGAAGTTTGGATTTTTTTTTTTTTTTTTTTGAGTGAAGGGAGCTATCAAAAGTTTTCAGATCGGGGAGGAACAGGGTCAGGTCCTGGTGTTTGAAAGACTCTGTTTTTGGTTGGACTCATTTCCTAGGGGTGCTGTATCAAGAACCACAAACGGTGGCTCAGTGACAGAAATGTACTGTCACAGGGTCTGGAGACTAGAAGTCTGGGCTGAAGGTGTCAGCAGCAGTGCTTCACCCTGAGCACTGTGAGGGAGAACCTGATCTGTTCTGGGCACCGTCCCTGGCTTCCAGTGGCTTGCTGGGGATCTTTCGTGTTCCTTGGCTTGCAGATCTTGGCTTTCAGCATCATATGGCATTCTTCCTGTGCTGTGGGGCGGGGGGTGTCCCTGCCATATTGGATTAGGACCCCATCTATAATTGCCTCATTACTTAGCCTGATTACTTTGTGAAAAGCCTTTGTCCAAATAAGGTCCACATTCTGAGGTCCTGAGAGTTAGGACTCCCACACACCATGTTTTGGGGACAAAGAGTTGGACACGACTTAGCGATTAAACAACAAAAATCCAGCCCACGACAGTGGTGTTGGGTGAGTTCCGGAAGAGGGGGGCAGCTAGTGTAGTGGCCCAGGCAGGCGAGGAGGCGGCCTGCACTCGGGTAGGAGCAGAGGAGAGGAAGAGGCAGGGATGACAGAGAACTAACAGGGGAGCGAGGTTTGAGCCGAGGCTTAGGGTAAGCAGGAGCCACGGAAAGCTGGAGAAGTATGTTCGGGACTTCACATAGCACAGGGCTTGCTCAGGACTGGAGAGCCATTTGGTTTGATGGGGATGTTGGGGAGGGGATTTGAAGGCCAGGCTGAGGGCAGCAGGACCAGTGGCAGTGCTTGGAGCACAGTCAGCTCTGGATGTTAAATTATATACATTCCCCTAAAGTGCACGAACGTTGAACCTACGCGTACCCTGTGGCCAGCAGTCCCAGTCCTCCATAAATACCCAGCAGACACGCAAGACAAATGCGCCCCACCGACAGTTACCAGACGTTCCCAGAAGTACTCTTTGTAATATGGTTTTATGTCTGTGTATAGATAGGAAGTCGGTAAGGTAAGTACAAGTAAGTGAGTGACAGTTGCTCAGTCATGTCCGACTCTTTGCAACCCCGTGGACTACATGGTCCATGGAATTCTCCAGGCCAGAACACTGGAGTGAGTAGCCTTTCCCTTCTTCAGGGGATCTACCCAACCCAGGGGTCCAACCCAGGTCTCCCACATTGCAGGCGGATTCTTTACCAGCTGAGCCACCAGGGAAGCCCTAATACAAGTATACATAATACCTAATATAAGTATACATATTATATATAAACCAGATCCACTTATTTTTATTATTGTTGTTTAGTTGCTCAGTCATGTCCATGGGCTGTAGCCCACCAGGCTCTTCTGTCCATGGGATTCTCCAGGCAGAATACTGGAGTGGATTGCCGTGCCGTCCTCCAGGGGATCTTCCCAACCCAGGGATTGAACCCATGTCTCCTGCATTGGCAGGCGGGTTCTTGACTGCTGGGCCACCTGGGAATATTTTTCACCAGGAGGCTTCGGCTCCACTCCAACCTTCAGCTCCTCTCAACCTCTCTTCCCTCCGCGACCACGCGTCTCTCTTTGAAATCCCCCAGTGATTTCAAGGCTCCTCGTGTCCTGTTCACAGAGTCTTTCAGTGCAAGGGTGGCGCTGGCACAGTGAGCACTCTCCCGAGAGCACCCACTCTATGCCAGGCCGGGAACTTTCAGCCACGGCCCCCCGCCCTCCCCCCAAGCAGCAGCAGATATCCCGAGCCCTGTTTAACAGCTGGATGCTGGGTTCCAAAGAGACTCACCATTTGCTCAAACGGAGCTGCATTTGAGTCTCTGCTCTTAGCCCAACCCCAACCAGGAATAAGTTACGTTATTATTCTTTGACCAGTGCAGAAACTTGAGGCTCAGAGAGGTTAAGTAACTTACCCAAGCTCACACAGCTGAGAAGGGGGCAGGCTGGTATTCCAACCCAGGTCCTTCTGACCCAGGAGCAGAACACACTTGTTCACACCTTGTCCACACATCTCCTGTGACGGCCCTACCTAAAGCAGCCACCTCCTGCCCTAATCTCCAGCCTGTCTCCCGGTCTGGGGTCCTTGAAGCACTCTATCACTCTGCGAATAAGTCCTCTGGTTGGCAGGGTTTAGGGAGCACCCCCCTGCCAGGCTCTGCTCCAGGCCATGGGGACAGGGGCACAGATCTCAGTCCGTTGGAGCTTCTGTCCTGGTGGTGGAGACAGTGAGGACGCTGAGTAGAGGCAGAAGCTAGAAGGCGGTGGAAAAGCGGAGCTGAGCAGAGTGGACGGGCGGGCGGGGCTCTGGTGTGGGAAGTGGGGGAGGCCTGAGCAGGGAGCCTTTGACGCAGGTGTTTTTCTCTTTTTTTTGCCCACACCACGGGGCACGTGGGATCTTAGTTCCCTGACCAGGGATTGAACCTGTGCCCCCTGCTATGGAAGTGCAGAGTCTTAACCTCTGGTCCTTCAGGGCGGTGCCTGAGCGCAGTCTGGAGGAAGTGAGCTGCACAGGCACCTGGGGAGGAGCGCGCTCAATGCCCCCAGGCCCGGCCCGTGTCAGGGGACTCAAGTGTGAGCGCAGCGGACAAGGAGCGGAACCGGAGAGGCAGTGAGCAGGGGGAGCGGCACACACACGGGCCCTGGAGGCCCCGGCCTGTCTCCCTGGTGCCCAGGGGGCCCCACTCACCATGTTGGGCGCTCGGAGCCCAGCTCACCCGTGCTTTCTCCACCTCCCCGCAGGTGAACGAGCGGGTCCTGAACAGGCTCCACCAGGTGCAGAGAATAACTCGGAGACTCCAGCAGGAGCGGAGGTAACCCCCTCCGGCCCGCGTCTCAGCCCTTGTCCCCGCCAACTGGGGCCTGGGCAGCAAGCTGAGTCCCAGGCCTGGGGCGGCGGGTGTGCCCCCAGTGAATGGGGTGGGCGGAGTGCAGGAGACCAGCCCGAGGGTCACAGACCCAGCCTTGAGCCCTGCTCCGCTGGGTGCCTCCAGGCCAGCCACACCCCCTCTCTGAGCACCAGGCTGCCATCAAGGCAGGGCAATGGATCACACTGGATCACAGGGCTGCTGAGGACCAAATGGGAGCCCTCAGGGCATGCACTCTTCAAATTTATTCACCTGAAGTCGAAAGACGAGTTCCTCGGTGCGTGCTTAGCGGTAACCAACCACCAAGTTGGTTCATTAAGAAGTGAAATTAGAAATTCACTCCCTCGGTCCCACGAGTCTCATTTCACATGCTTGGTACCACTTGATTCCGACTTTCATCCCAACTAAATAAAAGTAACCGGAATTGACCATTTTCACACGTCAGTCACTCTCACTTGGTTCTGATTTTCATCCCAACTAAATAAAAGTAACCGGAATTGACCATTTCTGCACATCAGTCACTCTCACCACGTGCCAGGTACCCGAGGAGAGGACAGGTGGCCCGCGGCTTCCGTAGCGGACAGCCCCCAGGGCAGCTGGCACATGCTGGGAGAAGGCGAGGTCGTGCGTGGAAGAGGCTCCGCCCAGGCACTGGCTTATGGGAACCATCTGATCAGAGCTCAGCAGAGACAGAAAACCAAAAAGCTTTTGGGAGCAGGGAGCAGGAAAAGAAGAGAAGGCAGGGTCATGAGCAAGGGTCCTGGGCCCGCCTCTCAGCTACCAATGAAAATGACAGTGTACGTGTCAGTGAGCCGACACCCCACCGGGGCATGTGGCGCCATCAGGCCGCCCCGTTGTGGGGGTCACCCTGGTTTCCAGAGCAGGAGCTGAGGTGCAGAGGCCCCCGTCCTGCCCCGAGTCCACTGGCTGCTCGAGGGCTGGGCACCCGGGTGTCTCAGACCTTCAGAGTCAGAGCTGGGCTGCAGCCCCTTCCCGCCCACCGGGTGGAAGGTAAAGCTGCCCCCTGCCCCGGCGGCTTCTCTGCAGGTTCCTCATGAGAGTACTGGACTCCTACGGCGATGACTACCGCTCCAGCCAGTTCACCATCGTGCTGGAGGTGAGCTGGGGTCGCGGGCAGGGGGCTCGGAGCCCGGGACACGGCCTTCACCTGCCCCCCTTCCGTCTGCCAGGACGAGGGCAGCCAGGGCACAGATGCCCCCACCCCCGGCAATGCTGAGAACGAGCCTCCAGAGAAAGAGGGGCTGTCCCCACCTAGAAGGACGCCCGCGCCCCTGGAGCCAGGTAGCCCGGCCCCTGGCGAGGGGCCCAGCGGGAGGAAGAGGCGGCGCACACCCCGTGACGGCCGGCGAGCGGGGGCTGCGCTGACCCCGGAACTGGCCCCGGTGAGGGGGGGGCGGGAAGGGAGAGGGGCGCAGGGGAAGGGAGAGGGGCGCAGGGGAGAGGAAAGGAGAGGGGCGCAGGGGAGAGGAAAGGAGAGGGGCACAGGGGAAGGGAAGGGAGAGGGGCGCAGGGGAGAGGAGAGGAGAGGCGCGGCCCAGGGGAACAGGGGAGTGGGGAGAGGCCAGGGAGAGAGGGCCTTGCAAGGCGGGGGAGAGGGGTGAGGCTGGCCTGGGAAGGAGAAAGAGCTGGAAAATGCCAAGCGGGGTGGAGAAGGAAGACCTGGAGGAGGTTCTGGGGAGAAGGGAAGATACCCTGGCGGGCAGCAGAGGAGGGAGAGCTGGCGGGTGGGGGCGGCAGCTCTGGGGATCTCTGGTGGGGCCGTCGGGCCAGGGCCTCCTCACGCCCCTCTCTGTCTCCCCTAGATCAAGGTCGAGGAAGACTTCGGCTTTGAAGCGGATGAGGCCCTCGACTCAAGCTGGGTTTCCCGGGGGCCAGACAAGCTGTTGCCCTACCCCACCCTAGCCAGCCCCCCTTTTGACTGACTCCCCCCAATAAACCAGCCCCCACTCTCACCTTGGCCACTGTGCCCACCGCTGCCCACACACACTCAGGCTTGGGGTGGTTTTCATGCATTTATTGGGGCATCGGGGCAGGGGCTGCTCCCTGTCAACGGAGGCGCTCACAGTCTCTTCAGCCACTCCAGGCTTGGGCCCTGGGGGTCCTGGGGGTGGCTGGGCACATCAGGCATGTTCCCGTCATCTCGGAGGGGCACTGTGGACAAGAGGGGGCCGCTGAGACCAGCAGATCACCAAGGCCCCCAGAGAAGGGCTGGCCTGTCAGCTTTACATTCAGACAGAGAAACAGGACCCCAGGGGAGAGATGAGAAAGGAAGGGTCAGAGAAGACTTCCCTGGTGGCCCAGGGGCAGAGAATCTGTCTGTAATGCAGGAGACAGGGTTTGATCCCTGGGTCGAGGAGATGCCCTGGAGGAGGAAATGGCAGCCCACTCCAGCATCCTTGCCTGGGAAATCCCAAGGACAGAGGGGCCTGGCAGGCTATAGTCTGTGGAGTCACAAGAGTCGGACAAGACTTAGCCACTCAAGCACCACCACCAAGGGTCAGAGAGTCAGAGATGTAGGGAAGCAGGGAGATAGAGACCTAGAGACATGAAAAGCCAGAATGATGGACATAGAAAGGAGCCCCAGGAAAAGACCCAACAGAGATGGGGAAGCAGGACAGGCCTGGAGAGGCAGAGACCCAAAAAGTCAACAGTCGGGAAAGCAACAGAGGCTGGGAACCCAGACAAGGACATAAATCTGAAACTACCACAGAAACTCACAAAGTGCAAAGATAGACAAGAGGGGCCTCCCCGGTGGCCCAGTGGCTAAGACTCAGTGCTCCCAAGACAGGGGTCCGGGTGCAACCCCTGGTCAGGGAGCTAGCTCCCATGTGCCACAAGTAAAGATCCCACATGCTGCAGTGAAGATGACGATCTCGAGTACCGCAAGTAAGACCCGGAGCAGCCAAATAAATGTAAAAAAAGAAGTGAACTTGATGGCATGTGGAGTCTATCTACTGAAGGATGAGAGGACAGAGTCCAGACTGCACTGCAGAATCTTGGATCCCTGCGGACGAAGCGCCTGCCCACGGTTGCCCTCCCCCAGCACAGGGAGGCCTCACTCACCTGGGTAGTTGTACGGTGTGGCCCGGTTGATCATGAGCGAGTACTTGGTGTAGGGGCTGAGTGTGGGCACGATTACAGCTGCGGAGAGATAACAGGCGTGAGGCCCAGGGGAAGGAGGAGACCCCCGCAGACAGAAGCCGAGCTTTGGCCAAATGGGGGTCAGCGGGAGGAGGGAGGGCGTTCAGCACCTCCAGGACGCCCCTTGGCACCCTGGGAGCCCCATACATCAGAAGGGCTTATAACACTTTTCAGAGGCTGGTGAAAGCCAAGTACTCACAGACACGGGACCTGGAGGGCAAGGGAGGGAAGAAGGGTGGTCACGGAAGGAGTACATTTGAGTCGTGGAGCATATTGGGGGGTATGGGTCAGGGGGTGTCTTGGGAATGTTCCAGAGGCATCAGAACTGTTAAAAAAACTGAGGGGGAGGGGGAGGTTCAAAGAACAATCATTGAGAAACCACAGTCTGTCTGGGGTGGGAGCCGGGAGTCATGGGGAGGTGGGGCAGAGCGTATAAAGGCGTGTTCCAGGCCAGCACTGTCAGACAGGAAGGTAAGAACCAGCGATGCAATTTACATGGACAGGGAGGCCTGGTGTGCTGCAGTCCATGGGGTCGCAAAGAGTCAGACATGACTGAGCAACTGAACTGAATAGCCACATTAAAATTAAAAGGCACAAATTAAAAAAATGAACCAGGTATATCCAAAATATTATTTCAATATATCAAGGGTATATACTTTTTGTTATAGTAAGTCTTTGAAATCCAGCACATACCTTACATGAGCCTTACACCGCCCATCTCAGTTCATACCAGCCCCTTTCAAGAGCTCTGGGGCGGAAGTGGGCCGTGGCTGCCGAGCCGGACAACTGTGGTCCGGAACTTCACCCAGTGTGGGGCGTGTCCGCCAGCGCTACTTAGGCCTGGGAACTTAGCGCAGCAGCCCGGGTCGCTCCCAGCCCGACTGAATCAGAGGGAGAGCCCCACTCCCACCCCTGAAAGTCTGAGCAGTCCAGTTCCAGGGCTGAGGCTCTCCATCAGGGAGGCAAGTGAGAGTCACCGGAGAATTTTCACCAGATACCAGATTCCCGAGCTCCACCTACCCCCCTCTCCCCCGCACCACCCCTCGCCCAACTCAGTTCAGAATCTGGTGGTGGGGGGGTGGTGAGGGGCAACGGGGAGGAGATGACATTACTTTTCATTTATTATTTTTTTAAAGGGGTTAAGTATTTATAGTGGACAACTAGGATTGAGAACTTCTTTCAAGGGATTATAGAACTCTTGGGTGGGTGCATATGGGGTGAGGAGTGATGGGGTGGTGGAGGGGTCAGAATATTAGGGGTTGGGTGTTGGATAACTAGCGGGGACACGGAATGTTGAGAGTGAGGGTCGGGGCTGAGGGTACAGGATGGAATGATGGGGGGACACGGGATGTTGAGGGCAAGGGTCGCGGCTCGGGGTACAGGCTGGAATGATGAGGGGACAAGGGATGTTGAGGGCGAGGGTCGCGCCACAGAACGGAATGATGGGCAGGGAGCGATGGGACCTATACGGGATGGAAGGTAAAGCTGGGACGCCGGTTGCGGGTGATGCACATTCGTAGCAGGGACACTCACGCACCGAGGCCCGCAATGGCGAAGGATGCCACTAGCACAGGTTCCTTGGCCCAGACATTCTTGAGGAAGGCTGCGACTCCTGTAAGGAGGGGTGAGAAGGGTCACCCTCGCAGGTGATGCCTCCGGTGACCTCTATCCCTCTTGCGTCAACACCGCCCTGGAGGAGACCCCTCGTAACCTCCGCACCCCCCTCCAGCCCGGACCCCACTGGCTCCACAGGGGCTCCGCGTTGCCCTAGCTGCTGCACCACCCGGGGTTCCTAGAACCAGCTTCACGCGCCGGCAGAACCCGAACTCACTCTCAGCCATCTTGGTCGCGGCGGCGGCGGCAGGGCGCGGAGCACTCTGGGAGTTGTGGTCCCTGAGCACGGCCCCCGCAGGCTGAGTCCGCGCTTGCGTAGTGGCGCAGAACGGCTATCCGAGGTGGTGGCGGCGCGGACTACTCTGGGAGTTGTAGTCCATACCCGCGAGCCTCCACGGGCTGAGTCAGCGCGTGCGTAGTAGTGCAGAACAGCGGTCGGTGCTGAAGGCTGTAGGGAAGACGGCGGCGCTGTGGATTTAAACGCGAGCCTGTCGCGGCACACCTGCCGCGGCTCGCTTTTCTCAGAACGTCGTTACGGAGGAGTAACTTCCAGTCCTCCTACTGCAGCCCAGCTAAAGCGGAGTGCACCAGTCCTCATTTACAGTTTACTTCTGAGAGCCCATCTTACAGATGGGCAAACGGAGTCTGCGAGAGGACAAATGATCAATCTATCAGTTGAGGTCTTAGCCCAAAACCAGTTCGTCCTGCAAACCCTAACTCTCATTCCTGAAGGGTCAGGGACCTTCTGTGGGTCTCACAGTGCCCCGTGTGATCTCCATCCTGAGAAAACGTAGTGAAAGTGTTAGTAGCTCAGTCATGTCCAACTCTTTGCGACCCCATGGACTGTAGCCCGCCAGGCTCCCCTGTCCATGGAGTTCTCCAGGCAAGACTACTGGAGCGGGTTGCCATTCCCTTCTCCAGGGGAATCTTCCCTACCCAAGGATGGAACCCAGGTCTCCTGCATCGCAGGCAGATTCTTTGCCGTCTGAGCCACCTGGGAAGACCCCCATTCTAGCGCACGTCTTTTCGTTCCGTTTTAACTAACCTGGTCGGGATGTGGCTTTCCTGATAGCAGGCTGGGAACTACTGGAGCACAATAATGGGGTCTGACTCTCCTCTGTCCCCCTCCACCGTCCGCCCCCCCACCGGGCAGCACAGGTTCTGATACGTAATAGGCGCTAGCTTTTTTTTTTTTTTTTTTTTTAGCCTAATGAACACAACAGTGATGACCGCCCACTCTCCTGACTTTTCCCAAAGCACCATAAGGCCATGACACAATCACCCAGGGGCCCCCACCTCGCTCCTCCTCCCTTCCCTGAGCACGGCTCTGATTTTCTGAAGTTGCCTCACTTTCCGGTAGGTGACGGGACACGGCTGAGCCCCGGCTGCTCTTCCCGCTCCAACCGAGAACTGCCCACTATGGCGGAGGTGCTGAGCCTGCAGCTGCTGACTCTCTGTGAGACACCCACCCCTTCCCTCTGGGTCCCGGGCTGGGCTGGGTCTCCCTGAGGGCAGGTGCGGGTGATCAAGAGACCCTAGCTGAGGGTTCAGAGGGAATTCTAGGTTAAAGTGACAGGACGGGGCTCCGACCCCTGGAACCTAAGGTAAGAGGACAGGGGGATCCCAGATTCCTGGGCTCCTGGGAGAGGAGGAAGCTGGGGAGCAGGATGCTCTAGATCTTGAAGCAAGAGAGGGCTAGGGACCTGAATTCCTGGGAACCGGGACTGTCCAGTCCTAAATCTTGATGTAACAGAGAGATGGCAGCTGAGACACCTGGGTCCCTGGGAAAGGGGGAAGCCGGGGACCCAGACCCCCACGCCCCAGAGAGGAGAACTATGCGCTCAGATTATTGTCTCCTGAAAAAGGGGGAGTCCAAGCACCTGAATTCTTGGGTGTACAGGAAAGAGGGGTTTGGGTCTAGGCTTTGTTTTGTTTTTCTGGCTGTGTGGCGTGGCTTGTGGGAGTTTAGTTCCCCAAACCCGGGATCGAACCCCAGCCATTGGCACTGAGAGCGCTTAGCTGTACCCACTGGACCGCCAGGGAATTGCCTGGGTCCAGGCTTTTGGTCTCTGAGATAAGTGGGCATTGGAAGTCTGAGTTTACGGCTGCTGAGAGAGGAGGAAGTTTGGGCAAGATTCCTGTTTCTTGGAGGAAAGAGAGCCCAGGGACTTGGATTCCTGGGCGCGCAGGGAGGTAGGGCTGGGAGCAGGTGAAGGCTCTGACAAGACCAAGCCCCCCCCCCCACCCCCCCAACCCTCTATAGGGCTGGTGTGTCCTGCAGACATCACTCCAGCTGGTGAGTAACACCCCCCCCCCATTCTCCCACGTGTTTCTGACATCCCATTTCCAGCTACTCAGCCTTTATTTTGGTGCCCACCCTCACCCCAGATTTCCTTACTTCCCTGTCCTCTCTTCTTTCTTTCCCTCCTCCCTTCCTCACTCACTTTATTTTTATTTACTTTTTGCCGCGCTGGATCGTGGTTGCTGCGCTGTGTGTTTTCTCTAGCTGTGGCCACAGGCGTCTCCCTGCCGTGGCTTCTCTTGTTGCCGAGCCCAGGCTGTCAGTGCGCGGGCTTAGTAGTGGCAGCACACGGGCTTGGTTGCCCCGTGGCATGTGGGATCCTTCCAAACCAGGGCTCGAACTGGTGTCCCCTGCACCGGCAGGGGGGTTCTTACCCACTGTGCCACCAGGCAAGTCCCGTATTCACTTTAGTGAGCAGTGCAGAGAAGTCGGGGAGGTCATGCACATTGGCGTGAAGGAGACCTAAACGGGAACCCCGGTTTCACCCTCATATTCATTTATGACCTTGAACAAACCGCTGCATGCTAAGACTCAGTTTTCTCTGTAAAATGGGCTGTTGTGAGGATTTAACAAAATCACATGGCGAAGTGTGGGGCTCAGGAAATAGGGTCTCCGGCAGCCCGTTATTATTCCCCCATTTGGAAAGTGTGGTTCTCCACCCTGAGATGACTCTGGGTTTCTTTCCAGGGTTTCTGATGAGGGAGATCTCGTCTTCCTCTTAATTTCCCCCCAACTACACTCCAAATAAGAGTCGCCTAGAAAACCATTAATACCATAGTTATCAATTTTTAAAGTTTTAAATGCTAAAGCTAACATATATTCATGGTTTTAAAAATTAATTATCATCAGACTTCCCTGATGTTCCAGTGGTTGAGACTCCATGCTTCCACTGCAGGGAGCATGGATGGGTTCAATCCCTGGTGGGGTAAGGGTCCACAGGCCACACAGCGAGGCCAAAACCCCCATTAATTACTATTAAAGGATGTATAGCAGCTGCTGTCGTCCCTTTCCTCATCTTCCTGATATAATTTCTGAATCCTTATAAAAAAATGTCCATGCATTCTAACACACACATGTAGTTTTGTGCTTCTTTTTTCCCCCCCCCCAAAGCAAAACTGGTATGTCGTGACTCACAGTGTTCTACATCTTACATTTTTCACTCTGTAATTGCTCTTGGATACATTTCCATGTCCTTATAGATGGTTCTACTTTTTTTCTCTCTCTTTTTAAAAATTGCTATCTGGCATTTGCCATTGTAGGGATGGGTTCTAGTTTAGTTGGTTCTCCTGGTCTATATTCAGGTTGCTTCCAGTGCTTACCCTCACATTCATCGCTGCAGTGCGCATTTCAGTGAACTTTTCATGTTCACTTAAGTGCATTTGTCTAGGGTGGACTTATTGAGTGGCTGGTCGTATCCTTTGTGTATCTTGATAGAAACTGACAAACCGCTGTCTCAAAAGGTGCGGTTGAATGCACCTAAGCACCTGTTTTACTACATATTCTCCCAAACACAAAGTTAACCATTATTTTATTTATTTATCTATTTTTGACAACCTGAGAGGCAAAAATGTCTTACTATTGTGTTAATTTTTTAAAAAGTAGTATTACCATGGAGTGACTTTCACATTGTAACCCCCAGATGTGTTTTGGTCAATTGGACTTCTTCCTCTGTGAATTGCCTGTTCATATGTTTTGCCTGACTTTCGGTTGAATTGGCTCTAAGATTTCTTTTGACGCTTTTTTTTTTTTTTTAAATGTGGACCAGGTTTTTGAAGTCTTGATTGAATTTGTTACAATATTGCTTCTGTTTTATGGTTTGTTTGGGGTTTTTTTTGGCCACAGCCATGTGGGATTTAACTCCCCCATCAGTGATCGAACCCACACCACCACCCCCCACCCCCACCCCCGCGTTGGAAGGCAAAGTCTTAACCACTGGTCCACCAGGAAAGTCCGTCCACACTCTTAATCTATGTGGTTTGTGAATAAGCCATTTCTGACAGTGCTGTCACTTGTCCTCTAGCTTCGTTAACATGTCTTTCCTCATATGCAGCTTTAAAAGGTTGAAATGGCCAAATTAATTAACCTTTTCCCTTCTGAACTTCTCATTTTACATTTTGAGACAGCCTTCTCAACCCCAAAGACAAATACATTTTCCTATATTTTCTCCTGATACTTTTATAGCTTAAAAAAAAAAGCACATGTAATTCTTTACATTAATCTGGAATTTGCTTGGGGGAATGGTGTGAGGTAGGGACCCAACAATTTTTCCCCCCAGATAGATGGCAAGTTTGGGCAACTGTTGAAATATGTCAAATATGTTACAAGTATTCTGAAGGGCAATTTGAGTTCGCAGATTTCTGGGATCCAATCCCTTGAAATGATATTTGAAACAGGAGACGATGCCTCCGCTCCTCTGACGTACAGCCAGTTTTGAAAGCCTTGGTTGGGGTCCAGTGTCTCCCCATTTTAGGAGCGGGGATCTGAGGCTGAGAAAGGGGCAGTGATTCTCAAGGAGCCTCTCCTCCTCCTCCAGCTGCGCGCGCGTCTCCTTGGGCTCCCGGGAAGTCCGAGGACCCAGGCAGCCACGTTTACTCAGGCTCCCCAGCCTCCAGCCCCAGGCCGTGGCTGGGCGCTCAGCCCGCTGCTGTTGTGACCCCTGGGGTCAATGTCACCTTGAGGTGCCAGACACCCCAGCCCGCCTGGAGGTTTGCACTCTTCAGGTCTGCAGAGCCCACTGCTGTGATTCACCGGGATGTACCTGCGGAACAGGCGGAGTTCTTCCTGGAGGAGGTGACCCCAGCCCAGGGGGGCAGTTACCAATGCTGCTACTGGAGGCAAGGCTGGGGGCCAGATGTCTGGTCCCACTCCAGTGATGCCCTAGAACTGCTGGTGACAGGTGAGGTCCCAGGGGAGCAGGCTGCGGAGAAGGGACACAGGTGGGATGGGGGGACAAGGAAGGACCCATCTATATATGGAGAGGAGCTTGCACAATGACACATACAAAAAGAGCTACATGGAGACAGAGAGAATTCTCAATCAGGGGTGATTATGCACCTCCCCCCGCCCCCCACCCACCCATTTCCCCCCCCCCTCCCCCGGGTCTGGCAACATTTGGAGACATTTCTGCTTTTCCTGACAGGGGAAGGGTGTGCTATGGGCGTCACATGGGTTAGAGGCCAGAGATGTTATAACACACCCTGTATACAAGACAGTATAATCCCCCCCAACACCCACCCCTAAAGAATCATCCAGACTTATCAAAAAATGTCACTAATGGGAATCACCCGTGGTCCAGTGGTTAGGTTTCCAAGCATTGACTGCCGAGGGTGCAGGTTCAATCCCTGGTCGGGGAACTAAGATCCACCAAGAAGCTGAGAAACCCTGTGAGAGAGAGACAGCCTCTGAGCCCGACGGAGAGCAAAACGTGCATGACGGGGAGGTTAAAAGCAGAGCATTTTAGTGAGCACAGGGACCGTGGGAAGAAGTGGCGGGAGAGAGGGAGGCAGACACACAGGGGCTGGGGGAGACCACGGAGAAGGCAGAGGCGTGCAGACACTGGCCGGGACTGCAGGAGAGGGATGGGCAGGGAGACAGGGGCCCAGAGAATGGGGGTCGGGGGGCGATGGGGGGAGGAGAGTGCTGAAAAGCGGAAGGAGGGGGTGGGGAGAGGGGAGGGGAGATAATGGGGTGGGGGGAGGGGAGGGAAGAGGGAAGGAGAGAGAACGGGGAGAGGGAGGGGGAGGAGAGAGGGGGAGGGGAGGGGAGAGAAGGGGGAGGGGAGGGGGAGAGGAGGGGAGAGGGAGGGGAGGGAGAGGAGCGGGAAAGAGAAGGGGAGAGAGTGGGGGAGGGATGAGGGAGGGAGGGAGGCGGACCCCCGACCCTCCCACCTCCTCGTCCGGCAGACGAGCTGCCGCGCCCCTCGCTGGTGGCGCTGCCGGCGCCGGTGGTGGCGCCCGGGGCCAACGTGAGCCTGCGCTGCGCCGGCCGCCTGCGGGGCATGAGCTTCGCGCTCTACCGCGAGGGCGAGGCGGCCCCGCTGCAGTACCGGGACTCGGAGCAGCCCTGGGCGGACTTCCCGCTGATCGGCGCGCGCGCGCCCGGCACCTACAGCTGCTACTACCACACGCCCTCCGCCCCCTACGTGCTGTCGGCGCGCAGCGAGCCGCTGGTGGTCCGCGCCGAGGGTGAGCGGCCGGCCCTCCGCCCCCAGACCCGGGGTCAGGACCCGCACCTCCGCCCGCAGACCCGGGGTCAGGACCCGCACCTCCGCCCGCAGACCCGGGGGTCCAGACCCCGCACCTCCGCCCCCAGACCCTGGGTTCAGACCCCACACCTCCTCCCCCAGACCCTGGGTCCAGACCCCACACCTCCGCTCGCAGACCCGGGGTCAGGACCCACACCTCCGCCCGCAGACCCGGGGTCAGGACCCACACCTCCGCCTCCAGACCCGGGGGTCCAGACCCCACACCTCCTCCCCCAGACCCTGGGTCCAGACCCCACACCTCCGCCCGCAGACCCGGGGTCCAGACCCCACACCTCCGCCCCCAGACCCGGGGTCAGGACCCGCACCTCCGCCCCCAGACCCGGGGTCCAGACCGCACACCTCAGCCCCCAGACCCGGGGGTCAAGACCCCACACCTCCGCCCGCAGACCCGGGGTCAGGACCTACACATCCGCCCACAGACCCGGGGTCAGGACCCCACATCTCCGCCCCCAGACCCCGTGGCAGACCGCACCTCCGCCCCCAGACCCGGGTTCCAAGACCAGCACACTCACCCCGACCGGGGGTCCAGACCCCACACTCCGCCCCCAGACCCGGGTCAGACCCGCACTCCGCCCGCAGACCGGGTGTTTCCCCAGACCCCACACCTCCTCCCCCAGACCCGGGGTCAGGACCCACACCTCCGCCCCCAGACCCGGGGTCAGGACCCGCACCTCCGCCCGCAGACCCGGGGTCCAGACCCCACACCTCCTCCCCCAGACCCGGGGTCCAGACCCCACACCTCCTCCCTCAGGCCCGGGGGTCGAAGCCCTGCTCCCAGGCAGCCCCTTCAAGGGTGACACTGGAAGTTAAATTCGCAGCTCCGCTCTGGAGGTTAGAGACCCAGAGGACGGGCGGGGATGCAGGTCTGACGGGGACGCTGACCGCCTCTCTCCCTTGCTGGCCCCGCAGGCTCGGGCGCCTCGGACTACACTCAGGGCAACGTCCTCCGCCTGGCGCTGGCGGGCCTGGTCCTCATCTCGCTGGGCGCCCTGGTCGTTTTCGACTGGCACAGCCAGCATCGCGCCTCTGGCAACGTCTGAGCCTGAGCCCGGGCGGGCAGAGAAGACTTCCCAGAGAGGAGGGAGAAGACCCTGGGGTCCCATGGCTGGACCGGCCCTGCCAGCAGCCCCACAGCCCAGCTTCCCCAGTAATATTGACCTTGCACCGCGCCCTGGATCGTCCTTCTGGGTCGTATCTCCAGGACCTCCCAGATCAGTAGAAGGCACTGTCGATGGTTAAGCCTTCCTAACCAGTAAGTCCTGAGATCGAATCCCAGTGCCGCTACTCACTCCTTGTGGGATATTAGGAAAGCGACACTTCCCAGCCTCCGCAGCCCTGGCGGGAAAATGGAAGCTTTGGAAATACTTGATTAGGATTACGTCGACAATGCTCAATAAATGTCAGCTCCTGTATAAGAGCTGCTTCTCTCAGACTCACAGAACCGAACGAAATTCTCGTTGTGATTGTTGCTTTTCACTTGTTCATGCTCCAACTCACCTTTTATTTTTTTATTATTAATATATATATATTTTTTATTTGGCTGCTATGGGTCTTGGTTGTGGCATGTGGGATCTAGTTCCCTGACCAGGGATTGAACCTGGGCCCCTGCATTGGGAGTGTGGAGTCTTAGCCACTGGGCCACCAGGGAAGTCCCTCCAGCTCACCTTTTTAAACAAGTCACCATCATTCTCTTCATGACATCACTCTTGGTGGCCACACAAACCTCTTCCAAAGTCCTGTGCAGATCTTCCCCAGAGGAAGACCAAGTTCAGACCCTGCGGAATTTCTTCTCCGATTACAGATTCATGGGCTCACAGCTACTTTCCCAAGCCCACCTTATCAGTAAGAGGCAGGGTCTGTTGCTCAGGCAATAGCCAGTGGCGTCTGTGCAGTCGACCTTTGACCTGGACCCTAAACTCTCCCTTCTGGAAGCCCTGGCTACTCCCATAGTTTCTCCTGGGTTTATTAATTTAATTCTCATTTTATCTGGCAATCTGATGCCTTTCTCATGCTCATACACACATTTTCCGTTCCTAAGCAAGTCTTAATCACTCACTCATGTGTTCTTGATTTATGCCTAATTTTGGTGGATCACATCCTCTTCTGTTTTTACTAAAATTCTCAACTTCTCCTTTCTCTCCTCCTACTTTACAGAGGAGAAGATGACTTCCTTTTTTTTTGTTGTTTTTGATTTTGGACAACCACAGCCCCACCACTCACTGGGTGGATAGCTTTGAACAACCTACAGATCCTTCTGAGATTGCACCTGTGAAAGGAGAAACTAAAAACATCTCCCATGTCAATTCTAGAGAGAATTGAAGCAGGGGTCCCTACCCTGTGGGATCTAATGCCTGACGATCTGAGGTGGAGCTGATGCAATAATAGTAGAAATAAAGTGCACAGTAAACGTAATGCACTTGAATCATCCTGCAACCATCGTACCCCCCTCGGTCTGTGGAAAAACGATCTTCCACGGAATTGATCGCTGGTGCCAAAAACATTGGGGACCGCCAAATTAAATCAATACCTTGTCCCCAACACGTGAAGAATTGAAACAAAACAGGACCGGATGGTCATTGCCCTGCCCCAATGTCCTCTGCCTGCTTTTTGTCTGTGGGAAATGTTAGTCAAAGACTAAGTTTAATCAGAGAAATGAGAACGTGTGAAAACAAAGGAAAGCTGTCAAAAAGAGACCAAATAATAATAATAATGTCATTAAGCATAGTCGAGGACACTTAGTTCTTTCTCAAGGGCTGTGGACATTATTCTGAGCCATATCCTGTGAGCTGTCTTATAGATACTGAAACCCCAGGTGGAGAAGTTAACTACATGATGGCCAGACTCTACCCAGGACATGAGCTGCCACGTGGTCATGGCATGTGGTCAGCTGAGAACTGACCACGAAGAAGTGGGAACAAGTGGACCCTGGAACTGAAGATTCAGTTCAGTTCAGCTCAGTCATGTCTGACTCTTTGCAACCCCATGAATCGCAGCATGCCAGGCCTCCCTGTCCATCACCAACTCCCGGAGTTTACTCAAACTCATGTCCATTGAGTGGATGATGCCATCCAGCCATCTCATCCTCTGTCGTCCCCTTCTCCTCCTGCCCCCAGTCCCTCCCAGCATCAGGGTCTTTTCCAATGAGTCAACTCTTCACATGAGGTGGCCAAAATATTGGAGTTTCAGCTTCAACATCAGTCCTTCCAATGAACACCCAGGACTGATCTGCTTTAGGATGGACCGGTTGGATCTCCTTGCAGTCCAAGGGACTCTCAAGAGTCTTCAACACCACAGTTCAAAAGCATCAATTCTTTGGCGCCCAGCTTTCTTCACAGTCCAACTCTCACATCCATACATGACCAGGAACTGAAGATTAGCTGTACCTAAAACAACCAAATGATGCTGCTCAGACCACTGATGGCCACTTTTAGAGATGACTGTGCTGTTTCTGCATGTAGCACCCCCCCACCCCCACCATCTGTCTGTAAGAGCTATCAGCCCCTGCTTGTCCGCGGAGGGGGGCGGGGAGCTGGCTCTCCGCTCAGTTGCCGGCATCTGAAATAAGGCAAACTTTCCTTTCCACCAACCTGGCCTGTTTATTGGCTTCTGAGTGGCGAGCAGCCGGATCCACAAACTCCTTTCAGTAACAGGTGTTGGTGCCCAGCGTGGAGCTGGCTACAGCTGCCTCCTGGGCTTTCATAGCGCCTGGCTCTCCTGGGTCTTCTAGGGGAGAGCTGTGGCCACAACAGCATATCGACCTGCTGCTAAGTGGTTAGCTAGCCCCGAGTAGGAGATCTGGGGGATGTTCCCAGCAGCTGCCAAAACCTTTTGCTTTGAGGATCCTCCCTGTTTCTCCCCTGTTCGGCACCGGCTGCCAACTCAACACTTTTCTTGGTGGGATGAAAACTTGCATTTGGGACGAGCAGACGAGCTCCAAGACCTGATAAGCCCACCGGTGTGCACACAGCCAGCCTTCCCATTTGTGAGTGCTAGCACTATTTGGTGGGGAAGGCAATGGCACCCCACCCCAGTACTCTTGCCTGGAGAATCCCAGGGATGGAGGAGCCTTGGTGGGCTACAGTCCATGGGGTCGCTATGAGTCGGACACAAATGAGTGACTTCACTTTCACTTTTCCCTTCACACATTGGAGAAGGAAATGGCAACCCACTCCAGTGTTCTTGCCTGGAGAATCCCAGGGATGGAGGAGCCTTGGTGGGCTGCCGTCTGTGGGGTCGCACAGAGTCGGACACGACTGAAGCGATTTAGCAGCAGCAGCAGTGCTATTTGGGCACTTTGCCAGTTGGTTCTGACCTGTGTCTGATGTTGATGATCATTTGTGAGCGCTGACTGCGATCTGGGCATTTTTGCCCATTGGTTCTGACACCTGTCTGCCGTTGCGGGCCGTTGGTGAGTGCTGAGTGTCATTTGGGCGTTTTGCCAGTTGGTTCTGACATCTATCATTGAGAGCCGTTTCGGGGACAGGTTTGTTTGCGATTCTACGGGTCACCCTCGGAGAGAGGTTATGACTGATCTGTCGTTTGGCGTGTGAGTGTGTATTCCATTTGGGTGACTGGTACTCTTGTTGCGTTATGTAAAATGGGAGATTCAGGTTCAATTCATTAAGAAAAATTTTAGCTGTAAAATTATGACCAAAGAATGATTTTTTTGGACAATGTATGGCAGCAGTATTCTTCAGGCTCCAGAGAAAACTGGTTAAGATGAAACTCTTGAAATTCCAAAAAACCATTTCTTTTTGCATATGCAATTACAGAAATCTAGTTTGATAAAACTCTTTTATCAGACCCTGGGAAAACAAAAATGTGCCTAGGAGAAAATTTGAAGTTAATGGTTATCATGTCCTTGAAATACAAACACAGTCCACTTTGCCTGGATCTTCAGCCTTGGGTTAAATATAAAACTTCAAGTCAAGGAAAAAGAAAAGATAGAAGCCTTTTAAAACTGAGAATGTAAATTTTACTATTCTATTATCCATAAATTGGTAAGTTTAATTGCAGTGCCTAATTCAATAAATGTAAAAAGATGAAGCAAAGAGATCTCTGTTTGTCTGGAGGTTTGTATGTCTCAGCATGTGTTTTTGCCATTAGATAACATTGCTGAGGTTTATTTGTAAAGGGGCTCTATTTAATTGGCCTTAAAAAATATAAGTGCTTACAAATCAAACAAATCTAAATTTACCTACTTTTGTCTTCTCATAAGACCAAGAGGGAAACTAAAGATGTTTGGGTTTATTAAACATGCATGATGTACCATTAAAGAAAAATTATGCTGTGAAAAAATATATACTTTTAGAAGTATGAAGTATGTTCCTTAAGTTTGCAATCAGAAAGTGCTGGCATATCATTTCGATCACTTGGTTTTGTTAAGGTTTCAAGGGTTAAAAATTGTGATATATAAAAATGATAAGGGAAACATTTCTATGTGTAAAACAAGTAGAACATGTGTTGTTGGTGAAGAGAAAGGATAAAGAACAGAGGTATTTTTGATGGAAAAAAAATTATAATTATTTTGTCCTACAGTTGTTTGTTTCTGAATGAGAAAATACAGAACAAAGTTGTTTGGATCCAGAAATGATAAAAGATTTATGAAAAAGGAACTTTGAAAAAAGAATTTTGTATGTTGTCAGGATTAAGATTAGACTGAATTTAATTAGGCTTATGAATGTCGTTATTAACAGTAAAATGATACAAGACTGAGTTTATTTTGTTTTGTCTCTGTTAAGAAAGCAGAGTTCTCCTAGAATATTGATCTGATTTTGATAACAGAGACTGCTGATGGAAAGTCATTATTTTGTTTCTAATCCTACTTCTGACCCCAATGTTCAGGATAGAAAAATTGCCCAATAAAGTTGTCACAGAGTATAACTATTTATGATGTGTAACACTGCTGGCTTTAAGTTGTCTGCTTAAAGCATATGTACAATGTTTGTGTGACCACTGTGTATAGATGATAAAATGAACAGCCTATAAAACATTTCCCTGTTAGCATACCTCGGAGCCTGTTCATGATATCTGATGAAATTTCATGGACAACTAGGCATTATATAAACAAAAAGTGGGCCTAGCATCAAAGGAGATGGCTGGACCCAGAGCAGGCAGAAAAAAGAGCCACACTCTCAATGTTGGGAAAATATATTGATGATCAATGATTCCTGTGAAAGGAGTCACAATTAAAAGGGGGAAAGGATGGAAGAAATGTTCACATATTGAGGTATGGGGAAGTCATTCTGGCCTCTACATGGTTTAATTTAAACTTTAGGCTAACCAAAACAGCCTGTTGGGGACGCCAGCAGTGAGAATGAGTCCTAACCATTGGACCACCAATGGGTTCTAGCAGTCTAATTTATCAACTGAATTCTCATTGCCACCCTATTGTTGTGAAATAATTTGACAACAGCCCTTAGTTCTTAGCCAGTGGGCATGTCTACCAGCCAACCGATGCTTGCCGGGAATTTCCAGTATCCTCAAGGGCAAAGTGCCGTCACCTCTTCAGGAATCCTTCAGGCTCATGCCTAAGGCATCTGGAGGGCTACCTATCTGAAGCCTGAAATCTGCCCGAGGCAGGTGAGGATTTTCTGTGAGCCAAGTTCTTGTGCAAGAAACGTGTTGCAATCGGCATGCTTAACACGTTTCCGGAAGGGTGGGGAGCGGGAACTGAACTGCCCAAGGAAACTGTTGCTGTCCCCACTCTGGAGTCCAGGGGGCGGGGGCGGTGAGGCGCTGGTCACTCCAGCTTTTCCCCTCTCTGTGGCTGCAAAACCGAAGGACCCCTGGACGAGCCGACATGCCACGATGCTCTCCAAACTGCTTGTCCTCCTCTGCCTCAGTAAGTCTCACAGGGCCGTACGTGGAGAACGCAGAAAATAAGGTAACTGGTGAGAAGTTTACACTGGGCTTGGAGACAGAAAGGACATCAACTTTAGTTACTGAGTGCATATCATGTGTGGGAAATTGGAGTGCAATATACATGTTCCCTCTAAACCAGTGTTTAACAAACTGGGATTGCTCTTGTCTCAACTCTGTTTGTAACAACTCTGTTTGTTAATCCCATGCCTGAACTTCATAGGCTTTGTGCTTTTCTTTTTTTCTGGCCTTGTGTTTTTCTTAAGACTGACTCACACTGTTTTGCTCATGTAAAAATATGTAAGTTAGAGCCTCTATATCAATACCATTCATAAAAGTCCAGTGTCACATAGAAGGTAACTATAAAAAAATGCAGCGAGATGATAAACGTTAGAAGATGCTAACTGTGTACTCTTCCATGTTAGGTTTCTCAGCCTGAAATACACAATTTCTTTATTAGAAAGGCGATCAGCCATGATCAAGATACATTGGAGGCTAGTTTCAAATAGACTTCTTGTTGATATCATTAAAGGCAATATGAGAGTACTTATGGCACGCTGTCATGCAGGGATTTTTTTTTTTTTTTACTATTACTTAAAGAATCTTTTTATTTTGATTTGGGGTATAGCCAATTAACAAGGCTTCCCAGATGGCTCAGTGGTAAAGAATCCTCCTGCCAATGCAGGAACCTCAGGAGACACGTGTTTGATCCCTGGGTTGGGAAGATGCCCCTGGAGAAGGAAATGGCAACCCACTCCAGTATTCTTGCTGGGTTAATCCCATGGATGGAGGGGCTTGGTGGGCTACATACCGTCCATGGGGTCACAAAGAGTCAGAAATGATTGAGCGAGTGAGCACGTATAGCCTATAAACAATGTTGTGATGGTTTCAGGTGAATGGGGAAGGGACTCAGCCGTACATATACACGCACTCATTCTCCCCCAAACTCCCCTCCCATCCAGGCTGCCCCATACCTCTCAGCAGAGTTCCCTGCGTCTATGGTATGTCCTTGCTGGTTCTCCAGTTAAATACAGCAGTGTGCATGTGCATCCCAGCTCCCTAACTATCCCTTGTCATGCGGTGCTTTAACCTTCCTTCCTTCCACCAAAAATCATCATATGTAACGCCAGTGGAATATATTCCACATTTGGGAGATACCACCCTGATCCTTGGCCAAACAACCAACCAACCAGCCAACCAAACCAAAACCCTGCAAGAGCAGATCAGGCAGGTCCGTGTCGACAGCTTAGGACTCGGATGTGAGTTTGCAGAACCAAGGGGCTTGCTTCAGATTGCACAGGTGGTATGTGAGGAAGCCAAATTCAGCCTAGAAGGGTCTAGCTCCCCAAACGATTCCACTCAGGCACGACGTTCAATTAAGAGAACGTACACACGGGGTCTTCGGTATGGAAGCACCCTGGGCATGCCTGATGGGACTTATGGGCTGGAAAACGCCCAAGGAGGGAAAAGATGCGTGGTTCAGAATGCCCCCCGCCCTCCAGCTATGCAGCTAGGAGGTGACACATGATGAGTATTTCCAGAAACCAACAAGGCCTGGTATTCACAGCAAATCTGGAGAGGAGAACTCGCCTCCACGAGGACCTTTGCCCTTGGCTTTCTGCTCTCATGGCAACCCACTCCAGTATTCTCATCTGGAGAATCCCACGGACGGAGGAGCCTGGCGGGCTGCAGTCCACGGGGTCGCAGAGTCAGACACGGCTGAGCGACTAACACCTGAACTTCCTTCACTTCTCCTATCATCAGACATTTCTGATGCCCAAACTGCTCCTCGTGTTCCTCGCGTCAGAGGCTGTTTTAGAGACCTGTCTTAGGCGTGTTCTCAGAGGGAAACGCAGGGCTGCAGCACGTTCGCTGGAGACGCAGCTCCTGCCCGCGCCCTCTGCGGGAGCTCTGGGAAAACCGTGCCAATGTCTGAACGTTTCCTCCTCTTTCAGGGTTACCTTCACGATTAGGGTCAAGCATGCATGGCATTCTTGGGCGGGCCACAGCCCATGGGGTCACGAAGAGTCGGGCACGGCTGAGCGACAAACACAGCCCAGCACGTGCTACGACATAACACACGCAGTCCACGCTCAGGAAGTGCTAAGTGTTTAACTAGGTAATTTTTTAATTCTTGTCTGCGTTGGGCCTGCGTTGCTGCGTGTGGGCTTTCTCTGGCCGCAGCGAGTGGGGGCTGCTCTCCGGTTGTGGTGATCGGGCTTCTCACCGCAGTAGCTTCTCTTGTTGCCGAGGGCGGACTCAGTAGTCATGGCGCACGGGCCTAGGTGCCCCGCCGCCTGTGGGATCTTCCCCGGCCAGGGCTCGAACCCGTGTCCCCTGCACTGGCAGGAGGATTCTTTTTTTTTTTTTTAATTAATTTATTTATTTTAACTGGAGGCTAATTGCTTTACAATATTGTGGTGGTTTTTGCCATACATTGACATGAATCAGCCATGGGTGTACACGTGTCCCCCATCCCGAACCTCCATCCCTCACGACTGTCCCAGGGCACCGGCTTTGAGTGCCCTGTCTCATGCATCAAGCCTGGACTGCCGATCTGTGCCATATACGGTAATATACATGTTTCAGTGCTGTTCTCTCAAATCATCCCACCCTCGCCTTCTCCCACAGAGTCCAAAAGTCTGTTCTTTCCATCTGTGTCTCTTTTGCTGTCTTGTATATAGGGTCGTTGTTACCATCTTTCTTAATTCCACATACATGCGTTAATATACTGTATTGGTGTTTTTCTTTCTTACTGCACTCTGTATAATAGGCTCAAGTTTCATCCACCTCGTTAGAACTGATTCAAATGCATTCTTTTTAATAGCTGAGTAATATTCCATTGGAAAAAATAGCTGAGTAATATTCCAGTGGAAACAGTGTCAGACTTTATTTTTGGGGGCTCCAAAATCACTCCAGATGGTGATTGCAGCCATGAAATTAAAAGACGCTTACTCCTTGCGAGGAAAGTTATGACCAACCTAGACAGCATATGAAAAAGCAGAGACATTACTTTGCCAACAAAGGTCCATCTGGTCAAGGCTATGGTTTTTCCAGTGGTCATGGTATGGATGTGAGAGTTGGACTGTGAAGAAAGCTGAGCGCCGAAAAATTGATGCTTTTGAACTGTGGTGTTGGAGAAGACTCTTGAGAGTCCCTTGGACTGCAAGGAGATCCAACCAGTCCATCCTAAAGGAAATCAGTCCTGGGTGTTCATTGGAGGGACTGATGCTGAAGCTGAAACTCCAGTACTTTGGCCACCTCATGTGAAGAGCTGGCTCATTGGAAAAGACCCTGATGCTGGGAGGGATCGGGGGCAGGAGGAGAAGGGGACGACAGAGGATGAGATGGCTGGATGGCATCACCGACTCGATGGGCATGAGTTTGAGTAAACTCTGGGAGTTGGTGATGGACAGGGAGGCCTGGTGTGCTATGATTCATGGGGTCGCAAAGAGTCAGACATGACTGAGCGACTGAACTGAACTGAACTGAACTGAATATTCCATTGTGTCTATGTACCACAGCTTTCTTATCCATTTGTCTGCCGACGGACATCTAGGTTGCTCCCATGTCCTGGCTATTGTAAACAGTGCTGGCAGGAGGATTCTTAACCACTGGATTTCCAGGGAAATCCAAGTACCTCTTTTTTATGTTTTCTATTCCTTTTCTTTTTGCAGCCATGCAGGGCAGCTTGTGGCATCCTAGCTCCCCAACCAGGGATTGAACTGGTGCTCCCTGCAGTGGAAGTTTGGACTCAACCACTGGACTGAGGGGGAATTCAACGTTTATTATTCCTTTTATCATTCAGTCCCCTCTGACCTGGTTAGACATTGCTTCCATTAACAATCGCTTCCAGAGATCTTTTAACCTTTAAACTTTTAAAACCTTCTCCTTTCAAACATTTGCAAGTACGTGCTTCAGAGGTATTCTGGGCATTCACAACGTTGTGCAAAGCGTCAGCCCACACTTTTGCATCATCCCCGACATAAACTCTACTTGTTAACCAATAACCTGCTTCCTCTTTCTCCTCAGCTCCTGGTGCCTTCTACTGTACTTTCTGTCTCCATGAATTTGCCTGTTTTAAGTATTTAAGTGGAGTCATACAGTATTTGTGTTTTTGTGTGTCTGGCAAGTTTCACTTAGACTAATGTCTTCAAGGTCCATCCATGTTGTAGCGTGTATCAGAACTTCATTCATTTTCATGGCTGAATAGTATTCCATTATGTGTATGTGCCTCATTTTTGCAATCCATTGATCTTCTGACGGACATTTGGGTCTTCTCACCTTTTGGGTATTTATTCTTCTGCTTTTTTTCAAAACATGAAACATAATATTTTTGATTGACTCATGCAATTTTAGCACAAAGGCTTGGTAACTTCCCTCTTTCATTGCAAAGACACAGAACTGTTTGTCCACACAGGGGTAAAAAGAGGAAATCTCTTAGCCACACAGACCTAACCAACATCTGTTGAGTTAGATCAATCTCTCTCTTATAATAATGTTGGAAAACAGGCTTGATATTAGTTTTAAAGAGATGTTAGTACTCAGGTAAACCTGTATCTACCATATCCAGGCATTAACACTAGTATGTGTGTATATACAAACATATGCACACTTTTCAGATTGTTTTCCCTCACAGATTATTACAAGATATTGAAAATGGTTCCTTGTGCTATACAGTAGGTCCTTGAACCTGCTCATCCCAAGCTCATAACTTATCCCTCCCTTCTCTTTCACCTTTGGTGACCACAAGTTTGCTTGCTACCTCTGTGGGAACTAGGAGCCCACGGGCAGCACAGCCAAAGAGAGAGAGAGAGAAAGACGTGTCAAACTAAGCGTGGCTCTGGTAGAAGGAGAGGGTAAGAGGCTCGGGGGGATTCTGCGGAGCCAAGAAAGGTCCTGGGGTCTTGGGGGGTGAGCGCAGCCCAGGAGAAGCCCTGAGGTCAGGGTGGAGGAGCGCCCAGGCTCCAGCGTGGGGACGTGCGCTCGCCCGCCGGCGGGAGTCCAGGACGGCCCCTGGGGGCCAGGAGGTGACGACGCGGGCTCCAGCCTGGTGTCTGTGTCTCTTCCTTGCAGGGCTGTGTGTCGGCCAAGCAGACAGAGGAAGAGCTGGTGAGTGGTTCTCCATGGACCCTCCTGATCCTTCCCACCCCCCACCCTCTCCAGGGGCCCCCACTTTCCCCTCCCCCCATGGGCTTCCCGAGAGCAGGTGGGTGGGGCGCCCCCAGACCTGAGACCCGCTTCCTTCCAGAGGCGCTTCCCAAGCCCTCCCTCAGGGCCTGGCCCAGCTCGGTGGTCCCCGCCGGGAGCTCCGTGACCCTGCGATGCGGGGCTCCCGCCAGGAACGTAAGCTTCACTCTCAAGAAGGGGGGACGCCTCTGGGAGATGGTCCAGTCACCCGACTCCACAGAGGGCCGGGCTGAATTCCACCTCCCGGGTGTAACTGTCCAGCACGCGGGAGAATACAGCTGCGAATACCACCGGACGGGGGACCCCCGCGTGAGCTCAGGGCCCAGTGACGCCCTGCTGCTGCTGGTGACGGGTGAGGGGGCGCCTGGGAAGGACGCCGGCCCGGGGCCAGGGGACGAGGGAGGGAGCGGACCAAGAGACGGAGAGCGGGTCTCCCCTCCAGGGTTGTTGGGAGGGGAGATGGAGAGAGGCAGGGACCGAGGTGATGCCTTGGCTTGATCCAGGGCTTGAAGGAGGGAAAATCTCCTTGTTGGAGTCGGGCAGAAAGAGCAAGAGGTCATTTGCAGTCCCGCAAGAAGCCCCTGCCGGAGAACAGGGCAAGCGGGGCACCCAAGGCTCCTCTCCGTGACCTGGGAGTCCCCCTTCTCACAGGGTATCTCAGTAAACCTTCCCTCCAAGCCCACCGAAGGGGCGCTGTGATCGAAGGACAGGAGGTGACCCTGCAATGCCAGCGGCCGGCCACGGACCTGAGGACCGTCATGTTCGCTCTGCTCAAGGCAGGAAGCGCAGCGCCGGTGCAGGTCCGGGCACCGGCCGGGCGGGAGACCGACTTTTCCCTGCGGAACGTGAGCGCCAGAGACAGCGGGAACTACAGCTGCGTGTATTACCAGGCCAGGGCCCCCTTCCTGACTTCACAGGCCAGCCCGCACCTTGAGCTCTGGGTGGCGGGTAAGGTTCCGCGCGATTGGAGGGTTTTTTCAATCGAAGTCAGGCATTGACTTACCCCTTGGCTCTCGTTTCTACACCACTTGCGCTTGTTTTTCTAAAGTTGATTCATTTATGTACTTTTGGCCGCACTGGGTCTTCGTCGCTGCCCCTGGGCTTACTCTGGTTGCCCGGGCGGGGCTCTGCCGCAGGGGGCGGGCTTCTCACTGCAGCGGCTTCTCTCCGCGTGGACCACAGGCTCTCGGGGCTGGTTCAGTAATTGTGGCGCCGGGGCTGAGTGGCTCCACGGAATGTGGGGTCCTCCCGGACCGGGGATCGCACCTGCGTCCCCAGCATTGCAAGGCGGATTCTTAACCCCTGGGCCACCAGGGAAGTCCACACTATCTCCTCTTTTTAATGTCCTTTCTTTCCTACTTTCTACTCCTTTTTTATTGCTGTACATTCTTGGTCAATTTCTCCTGCTTTTCTTCAAAGCGATCAAACTCACCATCCTCAGAATTCCGTCTACCACTCTTGCATCTCTTAAAGTTTGGCTTATCCTGGTGATCTTGATTTTATTCTCAAGAGCAGTTTTTGTTGTTGTTGTTCTCAGCATGTGGTGATTTCTCAATTTAGAGAAACGGATGCAACATCTTTCCGTATCTCAGGTCACTTATTGTTTGAATTTGTCTGGGATGATTTTTCTTCCTGGGGGAATTCTGTTCCACCGAATGTTACAGGCTTTCCTTTTCTCAACTCTGTCAACTTCTCTCTCTCTTTTTAAATTTATTTTTATTATTTATTTGGCTTCACTTAGTTGCAGCACACAGGATCTTTAGCTGCAGCATGTGGGATCTAGTCCCCTGATCAGGGATCAAACTCAGGCCCTCTGCATTGGGAGGGCATAGTCTCGGCCACTGGACCACCAGGGAAGTCCCCCCACGTGAATGTTTATGATTAGAAATCAGGGTCTGTGCGCTCAACCCCAAGATGGGGAGAGGGCTTACTGAGCAAAGTGGTGTCATTACGAATTTCTCCCAGGGGCCTTTGCCTGCAGGGAACACTACTGGTGACAGTTTAGAGAAGAGCTTGGCACTGACTGGGATGTGTAGGTGAAGACACGAACACAGGCTTCTCTTTAGGAACCAAGACCAATGCCAGGCCGGAGCCCTTCTTGGCTGAAGCGGAGATCCTCTAAGGTCCAGATGCTGAGCTACTAAGCTCAGTTTTCTAGACTCACTGCCGGCGTGGAGGTCTGTGCGGTGGAGGGGGATGCAGATGAAGCTGCTGAATTATTGCAGTGCTTTGCGGAGCACCTTCGGTTTTCCGAGTTGTTCCTAAGGCTGTGTGTGTGAAGTCACTTCAGTGGTGTCTGACTCTTTGCGACCCCATGGACTGTAGCCCGCCAGGCTTCTCTGTCCATGGGATTCTCCTGGCATGAATACTGGAGTGGGTGGCCATTCTCTTCTCCAGGGGAATCTTCCTGATCCACGGATTCAGCCCGCATCTCTTAATTCCTGATTCATGGAGGTAGAAGGGCAAAAGGACATGTGGGAAAGTGGAAATGTGATAAGGAACAAATAAATGGAGACTTCCCTGGTGGGCCAGTGGCTAAGACTCTGCAGTCCCAATGCTGGGGGCTGGACTTGGTTCCCTGGATCCTACCCCATCAACTAAGATGTAACACAGCCAAATAAATATTTTAAAAAATAACAAATAAATGAAAGATAAATGGCAAGGCAGAGGGAATTAAAGAACAGAGGAGGCAGGTGGAACCACTGCACTGTTTATTTTTTCCATGATTAAAACCTAAATGCCAGTACAGCTGACCACTGGCCAGGAAAACCGGGCGGGTGTATGGGAGTCACGCTGGGTAGACGACACCCTTGCATGGTCCGTGCTCATCCACTTCTCTCTTTTAGCTTCCCCACCTTCCATAACCTCGGATTACACCACGGGGAACCACATCAGACTAGCTCTAGCCGCTGTAATCATGTTTATCACAGGGGCTTTCCTGCTGGAAGCCTGGTGTAGGCAGAGACACATCGGCGGGGAGTCAGGTAAAAGCAAAACAGTCCGGGACACCTCTTTTCACGGGCTGCTATCATGATACAGGGGTTTTCAATCTCCATAGTCTACCATAGAACTTATTCTTTAAAAAATTTACTTACGTGTCTGCACTGGGTCTCAGTTGTGACCCTTGGGATCTTTAGTTGCGGTCAGGGGGGCTCTAGTTCCCTGACTGGGGATCGAACCCAGGCCCCCTGCATTGGGTAAGTGGGGGTCTTAGCCACGGGACCCCCAGGGAAGTTCAGATGGTGGCTAA
The DNA here is from genome assembly GCF_019320065.1 of Cervus canadensis. NCBI lineage: Eukaryota > Metazoa > Chordata > Mammalia > Artiodactyla > Cervidae > Cervus > Cervus canadensis. The sequence goes on along the minus strand of NC_057403.1, from coordinate 12,677,838 downwards.
CTCTCTACAGTCAAATATTCCTACAACACTTGCTCCTTTTCTCCTTGCTTACCTTCAGGATGAAGGATCTCAGGTCCCCAGAGCTGGAGAAGCCTGTGGAATGACTTATTCTGAACCGGACAGCAGAGCCCTAAGTGAAGGTCTTCCCAGCCAGAGAAGGAAGGGAGAACTTCCAGCAAGGAGTGGACGATGAGGGAGACGCCCCTCAGGGGACTGGGCAAGGGGGAGGCTCCTTCCTCAGATCGCCAATAAACGTGTGTTTCCTTCTTCTAAAGAATCTCTTTTAAGTGAGAGGTATTATTCACATAGAATTAAAGGCACACATCTCAAGGGCACAGCCTCCATGACTCTATTTATCTATCATCCATCCATCCTAATCTGTCATCTATCTGTATATCCATCCATCATTCCATCTATTTATCTATCACCTATCTATCCATCCTAGTCTATCATCTATCCATATATCCATCCATCATTCCATCTATCTAGCTATGTACCTGTGGTCCGTCTCTGATGCCATGATTATTACCCTCATGGTCTGGTCCAGTGGCTTCATGGTGCTTCTCCTGCACAGACACCACCAGAGGGTGCAGTATATTCACACCCGCACTGGGCACCACAAATGCCCCCCAGAGACCAGAGCCGCCCGCACCATCCTGATGCTGGTGGTCACCCTCGTCACCTTCTACCTGCTGAATTCTGTGTTTGTTCTTTATATCACTGCCTTTTTTGATATTCATCTGTGGTTGATACAGACCTCTAATGTCTAGGTTTCCTGTTTCCCCACCATTTCTCCTTTCCTGCTGCTCCTTAGGGATCCTAGAACTGCTGGATTCTCCTCTTGAGTTGACAGCAAATATGATTAAGGTGATAAATATTTAGTAGACTGCTGGAATAATGACAGAAATTATTCTGTGACTACTCAGTGCCAAGTGTTTAAATCGAGTTATAACCAACATATAATATTACATTAGTTTTAGTTTTTCGACATAACGAATGGGTACTTGCATGTGTTGCAAAATGATCCCCACAGTTCTTACTATCTGTGCACACACACCCCCACATTGTACAGATCCTTTCTTGTGATGGGAACTTGAAGTTTCAGTCCCTCAGCATTTTCAAAAAATGCAACAGTGGAAACATCTATTTCTGCTTTACTGACTATGCCAAAGCCTTTGACTGTGTGGATCACAATAAACTGTGGAAAATTCTGAAAGAGATGGGAATACCAGACCACCTGACCTGCCTCTTGAGAAACCTGTATGCAGGTCAGGAAGCAACAGTTAGAACTGGACATGGAACAACAGACTGGTTCCAAATAGGAAAAGGAGTACGTCAAGGATGTATATTATCACCCTGCTTATTTAACTTATATGCAGAGAACATCATGAGAAACGCTGGGCTGGAGGAAGCACAAGCTGGAATCAAGATTGCCGGGAGAAATATCAATAACCTCAGATATGCAGATGACACCACCCTTATGGCAGAAAGTGAAAAGGGACTAAAAAGCCTCTTGATGAAAGTGAAAGAGGAGAGTGAAAAAGTTGGATTAAAGCTCAACATTCAGAAAACTAAGATCATGGCATCTGGTCCCATCACCTCATGGGAAATAGATGGGGAGACAGTGGAAACAGTGTCAGACTTTATTCTTTTGTGCTCCAAAATCACTGCAGATGGTGATTGCAGCCATGAAATTAAAAGACGCTTACTCCTTGCAAGGAAAGTTATGACCAACCTGGATAGCATATTAAAAAGCAGAGACATTACTTTGCTAACAAAGGTCCGTCTGGTCAAGGCTATGGTTTTTCCAGTGGTCATGTATGGATGTGAGAGTTGGACTGTGAAGAAAGCTGAGCACCGAAGAATTGATGCTTTTGAACTGTGGTGTTGGAGAAGACTCTTGAGAGTCCCTTGGACTGCAAGGAGATCCAACCAGTCCATCCTGAAGGAGATCAGTCCTGGCTGTTCATTGGAAAGACTGATGCTGAAGCCGAAACTCCAATACTTTGGCCACCTCATGCGAAGAGCCGACTCATTGGAAAAGACCCTGATGCTGGGAGGGATTGAGGGCAGGAGGAGAAGGGGACGACAGAGGATGAGATGGCTGGATGGCATCACTGACTCGATGGACCTGAGTTTGAGTAAACTCCAGGAGTTGGTGATGGACAGGGAGGCCTGGCGTGCTGCGATTCATGGGGTCCCAAAGAGTCGGACAGGACTGAGCGACTGAACTGAACTGAACTGAACCAACAATAGTACTATGTTGGACATCCCATCCCCATGACTTATTTACCTTATAACTGGCTGTTGATACCATTTGACATTTGTACTCAACACCATTTTTTAGTAAAATCCCATGAACACAAAAGGTCAGCTTATGGCAGGTGCTGCCTTGGGAGATCTGAAAGTCAATCCATGAAATTACCAGCTCAGAGAAGACACAGCTTCCATCTTGGCATTGTTGCTTGCATATTTAGTTTTCATCACTGCAAAATGGAAACTTGGCATTTGTTTTCTGTTTGTCCTGTTTCTTTCTGATTTTTTATTTTTAAAATTTTGCCTTTAAACACTAAGGAATTAAATGCCTTTGTGTTATTTTTAGCTTTTAAATAATTGATTAAAATAACTTCAGGAATAATATATTTTCTTCCTCACTTAAATACTACTCCAATTAGTAACACTTTAATACATTTTGTTTATCAATTACTTTCTCTATATTTGATCCCTTTATCACTAGATTTTTATCCAGCCACTTCAGAGCAATGTGTGAACATGATGAATTCCACCCTTAGCTGACTAGCATGGTTTTACCTAAACAAACACACCCTCCTACATGACCAGCACACTGCTATTTGATTTAGAAAACTGACGTGGATACAGCATTACTACCCATAGGTCCTGTTCAGAGTTTCTAAACGATCCCAAATATCTCCTCTTCTTTTCTGGTTGAGATTTCCAACAAGATGTGTGTGCTGCATTCAGTTCTTACGCCCTTTCTTTCTTCCCCAGTCTCAGTCTTTCTCTGTCTTTCCTCTTTTAATCCTATCTTTGACCTACTTAGAGCGACCCTCCCCTTGGTGTTTCTGATGACTCCTCATGACAGGATCAGTTTACATTTCCTATTCTAGTTCTATGGAAAACGCCATTGGTAATTTGAAATGGCTTGCATTGAACCTGGAGATTGCCTTGTATAGTGTTGATACAGAGCAGGACCCTGTGGTCTTTGCTGAGTCCTCACAATGCCCTCTACCTGCCTTTCGTCTGTGGAATAACTTTAGCCAAAGAATAAGTTTAATCAGTTCAGTTCAGTCGCTCAGTCATGTCCGACTCTTTGCGACCCCATGAATCGCAGCTCGCCAGGCCTCCCTGTCCATCACCAACTCCTGGAGTTTACTCAAACTCATGTCCATCGAGTCGGTGATGCCATCCAACCATCTCATCCTCTGTCGTCCCCTTCTCCTCCTGCCCTCAATCTTTCCCAGCATTAGGGTCTTTTCCAATGAGTCGGCTCTTCACACCATGTGCCCAAAGTATTGGAGTTTCAGCTTCAGCATCAGTCCTTCCAATGAACAGCCAGGACTGATCTGCTTTAGGATGGACTGGTTGGATCTCCTTGCAGTCCAAGGGACTCTCAAGAGTCGTCTCCAACACCATAGTTCAAAAGCATCAATTCTTCGGCGCTCAGCTTTCTTCACAGTCCAACTCTCACATCCATACATGACCACTGGAAAAACCATAGCCTTGACTAGACGGACCTTTGTTGGCAAAGTAATGTCTCTGCTTTTTAATATGCTATCTAGGTTGGTCATAACTTTCCTTGCAAGGAGTAAGCATCTTTCAATTTCATGGCTGTAATCACCATCTGCAGCTGCTTTGGAACCCCCCCCCCAAAAAAAAAGTGTGACACTGTTTCCACTGTTTCCTCATCTATTTCCCATGAATTGATGGGACCAGATGTCACGATCCTAGTTTTCTGAATGTTGAGCTTTAAGCCAACTTTTTCACTCTCCTCCTTCACTTTCATTCAGAGGCTTTTTAGCTCCTCTTCACTTTCTGCCATAATAGGATAAGTTAAAACATGCAAAAACGAAGGAAAACAGTCAAACGAGTCCAAACAATAATAATGTAGCTATTAAGCAAAGTTGAGGACCTTTAGTTTCTTTTCAAATGCTATAGATAATATTCTGAGCCATATCTTGTGGGCTGCTTGCAGACACTGAAACCTCCCACTGGGTGGAAGAAGTTAACTACATCATGACCATACTGTAGCCTCACAAAAGGTGCCACAATTCCAAGAACTGGCCTTAAAGAAATGGGAACAAACCACGGAACTGAGCAGTAACTGCACCTAAAACAAGACTACACTGGTCAGACCACCAAGAACGAATTTCAAGATGACCGTCAGAGCTGACGGTGCTGTTTCTGCATGTAGCGCCTCGCCCCTGTCTATAAACCTCTCACCCACTGATTGTCAGTAGAGGGACTTGGCCATTGGACAGACATCACCCCACACCCCCATGTCACCTGCATCTAAAATAAAGCAAACGTTCTTTTCACCAACCTGGCCTGTAATGGCTTTTGAGTGGTGAGCAGCTGGACCCTATTTTCGGTAACAGTATAATCATCTTAACAGTATTGATTCTTCCATCTGAGAGCAGAATATATCCGTCCCTCCTTTGCGTCACTTCAGTTTCTTTCATCAGCACCTCAGACTTTTCAAGTATAGTTCTTCTATCTCCTTCAGTAGGTTTATTCAGAGATATTTTATTCTCGATGCAATGGTAAATGGACTGTTTCCTTAATTTCTTTTTTGAAAGTTTGTTGTTCTAATGTACAGAAATGTGAGGGATTTCTGTGTATTAATTTTGTCTCCTGCAGTGTTACTGAATTCATCAATGAGCTCTGGCAGTTTTCTGATACACCTTTAGAATTAGTTATATATAACACTGCACCATCTGCAAACAATGACAGTTTCACCATTTCCTTTCAAATGTGGATTTGTCTGATTTCTTTTTCTTCTCTGATTACTATGGCTGGAAATTTCAAAATTAGCTTGAATAAAAGTGGTGAGATATAGTTGGTTTAATGTGTTTTTTGATTTGTTTTCTGTCTGGGTGATCTGTCCATTGATGTAATTGGGATGGTGAATATTTCCCTTATATATTGAGGTGCTTCTCTGTTGGGTGCATATGGATTTACAATTGCTCTATCTTCTTTTTAAATGTAACCTTTCATCATTATTAGTGTCCTTCTTTGTCTCTTGAAACAGTCTCCATTTTAAAGTCTACTTTGTCTCCTTTCCAGTCTGAATAACCCAGCACCTGGAGATGGGCTGGTGGTCCAATGAGAGACCCAAGGAAAAGGATCTGCGGGTGACTTATGGCAAATTATAGTCTCCTTGCAGAGTATGTGGATGTGAGGGACATCTGAGTTTTCTAAGGAGGGAAATACTGTCTTCAGAGTTGTGTTTCCAGATAAAATAGACCTGAGAACATAAATAGAACGGGCTGTGGGCCTTAGGAGAAAGCCCAGCCTCCAGATCACATGCTGATGATCAGTGAGAACACACTTTGGAACAGTCTGGAAAAGTTAGACCATGAAGGAAAATGCCCAACAGGAAACAGTGAAGGGAGCCCTGGTGTACTGTGAGTGTCCCTCCCCGTTATGATTTTCACTCTAAACTTGGGTTCTCCCACAGGGAACACAGAAAACTCTCCCTGCCCTCTGCTCAGCTGCCCATGTGGACCTTCCCAATAATTGCCAGGAGTCGTCACTAGTCCCCAGGCCTGGATGAGGGTGATGAGCACGGGGGGTAAGATCTGCTCCTCCCTGGAGACGCCCCAGACTCTCCATGCAGACAGAGTCACCTCCGCTGCAGATGACATGATAATGGCTCCTCTGCGGGGAGATCGGGCCCAGGGGCCCCGTCCCTATAACTGGGGCCCATCCTGACTGACACTTCCCTGCACAGAGTGTGGAGCCAAGTGCAGGCAGGTGAGTGCTCCCTTGTATTCAGTCTCAGGGCAGGAAACGGGAGAGCAGGCTCTCCAGCAGGAGAGGCGCTCAGAGCTGTGCTGTCAGCAGCTTGGGCAGGACAGGTGCTCCCCGGCCTCGTCCTGAGCTGCCCCGTCCGTGCCCTGGCTGGATGGGTGGACAGTGGGAATGTGCTGGGGTTGTATCTGAGTGGGAGCGGAGCCGTGAGCTCACTGCAGACCCCTGTGTCCTGGGGCCCCTGACACTGTGGGGGACAGGTAGGGGGTCACTGTGGATGGAATCTGTACCAAGTCCTGTGTGACCAGAGCAGCGAGCTTCTCAACCTTGTATAAAAGTGTCTACTGACCTCGGACCTAATTGATTAGGGTTGGGTGTGAATATGATGGAATAGGTTGATATGTAAGAGTTTGGGTTAGAACCTGAGAGTCCTGAAATAAGATCCAGTGACAGACACATACAGACAGAAACACAGAGAGAAAGGCCGCCCTGTAACAACACCAACATTCTCATTCACTGAATGAAGTCGGCCCAGTAATTTCTGCCATGATTTGCCTTCACGATTTTGTGTTTTATGTTATGTATGTCAGTGTGGCTCATGTCTTCCTCTCTCTAACTGAATGGCAAGATGCCCTCAGCCTTATTACCATGAGCAGCAGGGGAAAGAAAAAAGAATTTGCATTGAGACAGAATCCAGTTAACTTTCCAACCTGCCATAGTAGTGTAAATGTTAGAACATAAGCATTGTTAGATTTTTAAAAGATTGGAATTAGGAATTGAAGGAGTACCCTCTGTGAGGATTCAATGTTTTATATTTGGAAATACGGTGAAATGTACCCTGGGCCATGCCACAAATTGATGTTTGGGTCCCACAAATATTCATATGTTGAAATCCTCTACCTTAAAGATGAGGGTGTCAGAAGAGCCTTTGGAGATGCTTATATTAAGTGGGAGGCCCTTTGTGAATAGGATTCCCACCTTGTCCAAACTGGGCTTCTCTGGTGACTCAGACGGTAAAGAAACTGCCTGCAAGGCAGGAGACCCAGATTCAACCCCTGGGTCAGGAAAATCCCCTGGAGAAGGAAGCAGCTGCCCTCTCCAGAATTCTTGCCTGGAGAATCCCATGGACAGAGGATCCTGGAGGGCTACAGTTCATGGGGTCGTAAAGAGTCGAACACAACTGAGTGACTAACTTTTTTTCACTACCTGTCCAAATTCATGGACACTTCCATGCCCAGGCTGGTCCGCCCACACCTGTGGGTGCAGAGAGGCCCCCGGGGGCGGCAGGCACTAGAATGCGTATTCCTGTCTCAGCACAGGGGCCCCTTCTGTGGGTTCATTTCTGACCCTGGCTGTGATGGTGCCTCCCCGGCTGTGACTGTTTGCGGCTGCGGGTCATGGGTCGTGTGGGGGCAGGTGTGTCCTGCAATTCTGGGTGATAACTGTTGGTTTCAGGGAGGCACTTCCCCTGTGAGGTGATCTTTGTGTGGCCCACAAAATGGACAAGCAGTAGCTATGGCCACATCACTCACCCCAGCAAATACTCAGCCCAAGAGGAAAGAGGTGATGGACCATAATCGATTACTGAAATTGCAGTGAATCTAAAATGTACCTCATGATTTAATATATGTACACATTGTGAAGGAGTCCGCAGTTGACTGAACTGATGCATCCATCGCCTCACATACTAGGTGTCATCACCTGTGGTCACCAGGTTCTACATTAACCCTCAGACCTTGTTCACCTTATAACTGAAAGATTGTACCCCTTTACCATCTTCTCCCCTTTCCCCAACCCCAGTTCCCAGGCGACCACCGTTCGACTCTCTTTCTATGAGACTGATTTTCTTTTTTTTATGATTCTACCTATAATTGACAGAAATGGAGAAGGGAATGGCAGATATCTATGTCTGGATATTTCACACACCAAAGTGTCCTTGAGTTTTATCCATGCTGTTGCAAAAAGAAGGATTTCCACCTTTTAAAAACCAAGTTATATTCCTGTATAATACACCTCAGCTTCCTAATCTGCTCATCCATCAGTGGACACGGGCTGTTTCCACATCTTGGCTCTTGTAACAATGCAGCGATGAACACAGGGGTCGGTCCAGAAAGTGCTTCGGGATCTTGATTTCATCCCCTTGTATATATGTACTAGAAGCAGGACTGCTGGGTCGTATGGCAGATCTCGTTTTCGTTTCTGAGGAAATTTAACATTTTCCGCAGAGGCTGTACCCATTTCTGTTCCCACCAACAGTGTGTAAGTGTTCCTTTTTCTCAACATCCCTGCCAATTTGTTACCTCTTGTCTTTTGGGGAACAGACACTAACAGGCGAGAGACGCTATCACATTGGCATTTTGATCTGATGACTAGAGATATTGAGCACCTGGCCCTTTGTTTGCTGTCTTTGGGAAAATGTCTATTTGAGTCCTTTGTACATTTTAAACTGGGTTTTGGGTTTTTCCATAAACTCTTTTTATATTTTGGATGTTCACTCATCACTGGGTATGTGGATTGCTAATATTGTCTCCTACTGCATAGCTGCCTTTTCATGGTTTCCTTTGCTCGCAGAGGCCTTGTGTGATACACTCCCATTTGTTTCCCTTTGCTTTTGTGGTTAAATTCAAACCATTATGACCAAGACCAGTGTCAAGGAGCTCACTTCTTTCCTCTCAGAGTTTCACGGTTTCAACTCTTACATCCCAGTCTTAGCCCAGTTGAGGCTATTTTTGTGTGTGATGTAAGATAGTCTGCAGCTTTTCTTGTAGTTTTAAAAATTGGGCCATAACTGACATAACATTCTATCAGATTCATGTGTATAAAATAATGATTCAGTATTTATCTATGCCACCAGTTGGTTACAGTAAGCCTAAGTAACATCTCTTACACATGCATTACATTTTTTTTCATTCAGTCAGAATTTGGTAGGTTTTTTTTTTCATTTATTTTTATTAGTTGGCAGCTAATTATTTCACAACATTGCAGTGGGTTTTGTCATACATTGACATGAATCAGCCATGGAGTTACATGTATTCCCCATCCCCATCCCCCCTCCCACCTCCCTCTCCACCCGATTCCTCTGGGTCTTCCCAGTGCACCAGGCCCGAGCACTTGTCTCATGCATCCCACCTGGGCTGGTGATCTGTTTCACTTTAGATAATACACATGCTGTTCTCTCAAAACATCCCACCCTCGCCTTCTCCCACAGGGTCCAAAAGTCTGTTCTGTATATCTGTGTCTCTTTTTCTGTTTTGCATATAGGGTTATCATTACCATCTTTCTAAATTCCATATATAGGTGTTAGTATGCTGTAATGTTCTTTATCTTTCTGGCTTACTTCACTCTGTATAATGGGCTCCAGTTTCATCCATCTCATTAGAACTGATTCAAATGAATTCTTTTAACGGCTGAGTAATATTCCATGGTGTGTATGTACCACTGCTTCCTTATCCATTTGTCTGCTGATGGGCATCTAGGTTGCTTCCATGTCCTGGCTATTATAAACAGTGCTGCGATGAACATTGGGGTGCACATGTCTCTTTCAGATATGGTTTCCTCAGTGTGTATGCCCAGAAGTGGTATTGCTGGGTCATATGGCAGTTCTAGTTCCAGTTTTTTAAGAGATCTCCACACTGTTCTCCATAGTGGCTGTACTAGTTTGCATTCTCACCAACAGTGTAAGAGGGTTCCCTTTTCTCCACACCATCTCCAGCATTTATTGCTTGTAGACTTTTGGATAGCAGCCATCCTGACTGGAGTGTATTGGTACCTCATTGTGGTTTTGATTTGCATTTCTCTGATAATGAGTGATGTTGAGCATCTTTTCATGTGTTTGTTAGCCATCTCTATGTCCTCTTTGGAGAAATGTCTGTTTAGTTCTTTGGCCCATTTTTTGATTGGGTCATTTATTTTTCTGGAATTGAGCTGCAGGAGTTGCTTGTAGATTTTTTAGATTAATCCTTTGTCTGTTGCTTCATTTGCTATTATTTTCTCCCAATTTGAGGGCTGTCTTTTCACCTTACTTATAGTTTCCTTTGTTGTGCAAAAGCTTTTAAGTTTCATTAGGTCCCATTTGTTTAGTTTTGCTTTTATTTCCAATATTCTGGGAGGTGGGTCATAGAGGATCCTGCTGTGGTTTATGTCGGAGAGTGTTTTGCCTATGTTCTCCTCTAGGAGTTTTATAGTTTCTGGTCTTACATTTAGATCTTTAATCCACTTTGAGTTTATTTTTGTGTGTGGTGTTAGAAAGTGTTCTAGTTTCATTCTTTTACAAGTGGTTGACCAGTTTTCCCAGCACCACTTGTTAAAAAGGTTGTCTTTTTCCATTGGATATCCTTGCCTCCTTTGTCAAAGATAAGGTGTCCATAGGTTCGTGGATTTATCTCTGGGCTTTCTATTCTGTTCCATTGGTCTATATTTCTGTCTTTGTGCCAGTACCATACTGTCTTGATGACTGTGGCTTTGTAGTAGAGTCTGAAGTCAGGCAGGTTGATTACTCCAGTTCCATTCTTCTTTCTCAAGATTACTTTGGCTATTTGAGGTTTTTTGTATTTCCATACAAATTGTGAAATTCTTTGGTCTAGTTCTGTGAAAAATACCGTTGGTAGCTTGATAGGGATTGCATTGAATCTATAGATTGCTTTGGGTAGAATAGCCATTTTGACAATATTGATTCTTCCAATCCATGAACACGGTATGTTTCTCCATCTATTTGTGTCATCTTTGATTTTTTCATCAGTGTTTTATAGTTTTCTATATATAGGTCTTTTGTTTCTTTAGGTAGATATATTCCTACGTATTTTATTCTTTTCATTGCAATGGTGAATGGAATTGTTTCCTTAATTTCTCTTTCTGTTTTCTCACTGTTAGTGTATAGGAATGCAGGGATTTCTGTGTTAATTTTATATTCTGCAACTTTACTATATTCATTGATTAAGCTCTAGTAATTTTCTGGTAGAGTCTTTAGGTTTTTCTATGTAGAGGATCATGTCATCTGCAAACAGCGAGAGTTTCACTTCTTCTTTTCCTATCTGGATTCCTTTTACTTCTTTTTCTGCTCTGATTGCTGTGGCCAAAACTTCCAAACTATGTTGAATAGTAGTGGTGAGAGTGGGCACCCTTGTCTTGTTCCTGATTTCAGGGGAAATGCTTTCAATTTTTCACCATTGAGGGTAATGCTTGCTGTGGGTTTGTCATATATAGCTTTTATTATGTTGAGGTATGTTCCTTCTATTCCTGCTTTCTGGAGAGTTTTAATCATAAATGAGTGTTGAATTTTGTCAAAGGCTTTCTCTGCATGTATTGAGATAATCATATCGTTTTTATCTTTCAATTTGTTAATGTGGTGTATTACATTGATTGATTTGTGGATATTAAAGAATCCTTGCATTCCTGGGATAAAGCCCACTTGGTCATGGTGTATGATTTTTTTAATATGTTGTTGGATTCTGTTTGCTAGAATTTTGTTAAGGATTTTTGCATCTATGTTCATCAGTGATATTGGCCTGTAGTTTTCTTTTTTGGTGGCATCTTTGTGTGGTTTTGGGATTAGGGTGATGGTGGCCTCATAGAATGAGTTTGGAAGTTTACCTTCTTCTACAATTTTCTGGAAGAGTTTGAGTAAGATAGGTGTTAGCTCTTCTCTAAATTTTTGGTAGAGTTCAGCTGTGAAGCCATCTGGTCCTGGGCTTTTGTTTGCTGGAAGATTTCTGATTATAGTTTCGATTTCCTTGCTTGTGATGGCTCTGTTAAGATCTTCTATTTCTTCCTGGTTCCGTTTTGGAAAGTTATACTTTTCTAAGAATTTGTCCATTTCTTCCAAGTTGTCCATTTTATTGGCATAGAGCTGCTGGTAGTAGTCTCTTATGATCCTTTGTATTTCAGTGTTGTCTGTTGTGATCTCTCCATTTTCATTTCTAATTTGGTTAATTTGGTTCTTCTTTCTTTGTTTCTTAATGAGTCTTGCTAATGGTTTGTCAATTTTGTTTATCTTCAAAAAAACAGCTTTTAGCTTTGTTGATTTTTGCTATGGTCTCTTTAGTTTCTTTTGCCTTTATTTCTGCCCTAATTTTTAAGATTTCTTTCCTTCTACTAACCCTGGGGTTCTTCATTTTTTCCTTCTCTAATTGCCTTAGGTGTAGAGTTAGGTTATTTATATTACTTTTTTCTTGTTTCTTGAGGTAAGCCTGTAATGCAATGAACCTTCCCTTTAGCACTGCTTTTACAGTGTCCCATAGGTTTTGGGTTGTTGTGTTTTCATTTTCATTCATTTCTATACATATTTTGATTTCTTTTTTGATTTCTTCTTTGATTTGTTGGTTATTCAGAAGCGTGTTATTTAGCCTCCATATGTTTGGATTTTTAACAATTTTTTTCCTGTAATTGAGATCTAATCTTACTGCACTGTGGTCAGAAAAGATGACTGGAATGGTTTCTATTTTTTTTTTTTTAATTTGCCAAGACTAGATTTATGGCCCAGTATGTGACCTATTCTGGAGAAGGTTCTGTGTGCACTTAAGAAAAAGGTGAAGTTGATTGTCTTGGGGTGAAATGTCCTATAGATATCAATTAGGTCTAGCTGGTCCATTGTGTCATTTAAGGTTTGTGTTTCCTTGTTAAGTTTCTGTTTAGTTGATCTATCCATAGTTGTGAGTGGGGTATTAAAGTCTCCCACTATTATTGTGTTACTATTAATTCCTCTTTCATACTTGTTAGCATTTGCCGTACATATTGCGGTGCTCCTATGTTGGGTGCACATATATTTATAATTGTTATGTCTTCTTCTTAGATTGATCCTTTGATCATTATGTAGTGTCCTTCTTTGTCTCTTTTCACATCCTTTATTTGAAAGTCTATTTTATCTGATATGAGTATTGAGATTCCTGCTTTCTTTCGTTCTCCGTTTGCATGAAATATTTTTTTCCAGCCCTTCACTTTTAGTCTGTATGTGTCTCTTGTTTTGAGGTGGGTCTCTTGTAGACAGCATATATAGGGGTCTTGTTTTTGAATCCATTAGAATTTGGTAGGTTTTTTACTACCAGTTTCAGTCTTTAGATGTGGATGTTCAGTTTTCCAAACAGCACTTGTTGAATAAACTATCTTTTTTCTGTTATATATTCTTAGTGCCTCTGTCAAAATTTAATTAACCAGTGGAGCTTGGGTTTGTTTCTGCCTCTTCATTCTGCTCCATTGATCTGTGTGTTTAAATGCCCATACCATAGTGTTTCTGTTACTATAAATTTGACATACAGTTTGAAATAAAGAAGTTTCGTGGTTTGTTGTTCTTTCTCAAGATTCTTTCACCATTTGGGTATTTTTTGACTGCCTACAAATTTGTTTCTTTGTTTGTTTGTTTTTCTGTTTCTGAGAATAATGACGTTGAAAATGGTTGAATTAAGCCAACAATGTTGCTGAAGAAGGCAGACATGTTGCTAAAGTTGACAGACAGACCTTACATGGAGATAGGAGATCAGGATATAAAAGCAAATAGAAAGCTGTTGTATAACATGGGGAGTTCAGCTCAGTGATGACCTCAAGGGGCACAGTTGGGAGACAGGGGAGGCTCAAGAGGAAGAGGATATATATTTATACATGTATACTTATATCTGATTCACACTGTTCTACAGCAGAAGCTATCAAAACACTGTAAAGCAATTAGCCCCCAATTTAAAAAATTTAAATAAAAGTAAATTTAAAAATATAAAATAATAACGGTGGATGCTTTAACTGGTATCAGGAGCATGTTATCCAGGTAAACGCACTTCTCTGGACTATGACAGTGTCTTCTCTTTTCAGGAGAAGTAAAATGTGGGAATCCTTGTCCACTGTGAGTTACGTAAGAAGATTGCTGGTATCTCTACCTGCAGAGTCTCCTGTCTGCTCCAGGCCACTCCGAAGTCCTGTCCATGTCTTTTCACAAAGATGCCCTGAGAACCATAAGCCAGGCAGCCCTGAAAACCACGTATCTGACACAGATAGGAGTTGGGTCTCTGGCCAATGCCATCCTTTTCTCCCGCAGCATCTCTCCAGTCTTGCTTGGCCACAAGCAGAGACCTCCACACACAATTCTCACCCACGTGGCCCTGTCCAATATTTTGTTTCTTCTGTCCTCTGGGGTTCCCTACACAATGGCTGCTTTTGTTTTGAGGATGAAGCCCCTGTCCGGCTTCGGGTGTAAGTTTGCATATTACATCCAGAGGGTGGCTCGCAGCACCACCCTATGCTCCACCTGCGTCCTGAGCACCTATCAGGCCTTCACTCTCATCCCCAGGAGAGCGGAGTGGGTGATGCTCAGAGGAAGCGCCCCCAGGGTCACTGGTCCTTCCTGCTGCACTTGCTGGATGCTCAGTCTCTTAATATACATCCCTGTTCCAGTGAAAATCACTGGTCCGTGGGACACACACAACTCTACGGATTCCCAAGGCAATTGGTTCTGCTTGGTCTCAGGTAATGCCACAGGCTGTGGCTACTTGTGGTCCGTCTCTGATGTCATGTTTATTGGCCTCATGGTCTGGTCCAGTGGCTCCATGGTATTTCTCCTGCTCAGACACCACCAGAGGGTTCAGTATATTCACACCCCCACTGGGCACCACGGATGCCCCCCGCAGACCAGAGCAGCCCGCACCATCCTGATGCTCATGGTCACCTTCGTCACCTTCTACCTCCTGAATTATAGTTTTGTTTTTCATATTAGTGCCTCTTCAGATTTTCCTCTCTGGTTGCTCCAGGTCTCTAATGTCTTGGCTTCTTGTTTCCCCACTATTTCCCCACTCCTGCTGCTCCTGAGGGATCCTAGAACTCCTAGGTTCTGCTCTTGAGTTGTTCGAATGAATGGATAAAGTGCTAAATATCTAGTAGACACCTTCAATAATAATTGTATCTATTCTGAAAGTACTCAGTATCATTCTTTGTTAATTGATGTACAATTATATTAATTTCAGATAGACAACACAATGAATGGATATTTGTATCCAAAATGATCACAGTAAGTCTAGTTACCGTCCCTCTACCTTCACAGATGATATGAATTATTTTCTTGTGATCAGAATTTTCCCACATTTATTTAGTTTTTGGTTATTATTTGGCTGTGCATCATGTGGGATCTTAGTTCCCAGACCAGGGATTGAACCTGCACCCCTGCAGCAGAAGCTTGAAGTCTTAACCACTGGACTGCCAGGGAAGTCCCCATCAGAAGAACTTTGAAGGTCAAGTCTCTTAGCATTTGTCAAGTATTCAATTATTATAATTGACTATATTCACCATGAGGTACATTATACCCCCTTGAATTGTTTATTCTATAAGTTGATAGCTTTTGATGTTTGCACTCAATACCCTGGAGGAGGAAATGGCAACCCACTGCAGTATTCTTGCCTGAAAAATCCCATGGACTGTAGCCTACCAGGCTCCTCTGTCCATGGCATTGCAAAGAGTCGGATACAACTGAGCAGCTGAGCACTCAATACATTTCTACATAAACTCCATTGAACTGAAAAGGTTCACTGGATGCAGTGATGCCTTAGTAAAGCTGAAACTCCGTCCATGAAATTATCTGCTCGAAAAACCTACCCACCATTATTGAGGAAATGATTTCCGTCTTGACCAATGCAGCCATCTGAAAGAAACCTCCTTTCTCAGGAACATTTCAAGAGTTTCCACAAACTTTATCTCCATGTGTTGTGGCTAATACCTGACACATTGGCACGCAATCCAATATAGGTCTCCATAAATATTAGTCTTGTGCGGGTGAAGATTTGATTCCTGAGATGAACATAACACACAGGAAAACAGAGGATGTGTTCTTCTATATTTCCTGTAACTGTACTTCACTCTTAATTCGCCAGTATGCTGTAGTGTTACACAGAAAATCCATGTTGTTCAATGGCTTGCTTCTCCTTTAAACCTGGATTGTTTACATGGAGGACCCTCAATAAACTTAATTGATTAGATGAATCTTATAATCTGAAGGACAGACCAGAAGTTGCTTTTTAAAAAAAAAAAAAATCTGTTCCTTGACTATATAGTTTTCTTGATGGCATTTTGCAACCTGAGATTTGTTTCCATTTGTCCAATCTATTTTTTCTGTCTGGTTTTTTTTGCCATCTTTTTGGAGTGTAATTGTTTAAGTCCCATTTTAAAACTTTAAGGTTTTAAGGTATAGCTATTTTTCAGTGATGTTTCAGCCATCATGTATGGATTCCCAAGTAGTGTCTATTTCAAACCCACCTGCCAATGCAAGAGATGTAAGAGACGCAGGTTCAACTGCTGGGTGGGGAAGATCCTCTGGAGGAGGGCACAAGAGCCCACTCCAGTATTCTTGCCTGGAGAATCCCATGGCGGGCTGCAGTTCAGTAGGTCACGAAGAGCTGGACTTGACTGAAGTGACTTAGCACGCAGGCATAAGTTATTATTGACAATTAATGCTATGATTTTTCTCTGTCATGAACTGGGTGTGTCTTATACAAAAAAAGCAATGAAGAGGTATAGTTTATGCATGTATCAATATGATTACGTTTTCCAATGGTCGTAGTTCTTTTTTTTTTAAGTGTTTTCCTCTTTGGTGTAACTTACCTTTTGTGTGAAGAATTTCCTTTAACTTTCACGGAATTTGTTTTAATATGAGTGAATTATTTCAATGTTTATCTAAAAGTACCATTATTTTACTTACTGTTTTTCCTATTAAAGTGTATGAAAAGGTAATAAAATGTGACCAATAAGAAAAGTATACTTAGCGATAGACAATCTCCTTTGAAACACTAATGAGCTAAATCCCTATGACTTATTTTTATTTTTAACATAATTGACTGGAAACAATTTCAAATCTACTTCATTTTTCACACTGCTGTATATAAACAGATAACTAATAAGGACCTACTGTATAAACAGCACAGGGCTGGGCCGCCCTGCCCACCGGGTACAGTGGGATGGGGGTTCCCGAACGTGAGTCAGCTGAGCTGAAATGGATGACGCGAAAGCCTGTTGAACAGAGTGAGGTCAGAAAGAGAGAAAGAAACATCGTGCATTAACACATATACACAGCACAGACGAGCCTGTTTCGGGGCAGGAACAGAGTCGCAGACGTAGAGAGCAGACATGTGGGCAGGCAGGGTGGGGAGAAGGTGGACGGATTCAGGGAGCAGCACTGACACATACACACGCCCGCGTGTCAGACAGCCAGTGGGAAGCCGCTATGTACCGCAGGGAGCTCAGGTCAGTGCTCTGCGATGACCTAGAGCAGTGGGGTGGGGAGGGAGTGGGGGAGGAGGCTCATGAGGGAGGGGATACACATACTATGTCTGACTCACACTGCGGCATGGCAGAAACCCACACAGCATCATAAAGCACTTATCTTCCCACAGGACACGGAAGCAACCGAGATGTCCATCGGCAGACGAGTGGATAACAAAGCTGTGGTACGTATACACAGTGGAATGTTATTCAGCCATTAAAAGAATACTTTTGAATCAGTTCTAATGAGGTGGATGAAACTGGAGCCTGTTTTACAGAGTGAAGTAAGTCAGAAAGAAAAACACTAATACAGTATATTAATACATATATATGGAATTTAGAAAGATGGTAACGATGACTCTGTATGTAAGACAGCAAAAGAGACACAGATATAAAGAACAGACTTTTGGACTCTGTGGGAGAAGGTGAGGGTGGGATGATTTAAGAGAATAGCATTGAAACATGAATATTACCATATGTGAAATAGACCGGCAGTCCAGGTTGGATGCGTGAGACAGGGTGCTCAGGGCTGGTGCACTGGGATGACCCTGAGGGATGGGATGGGGAGGGAGGTGGGAGGGGGGTCAGGATGGGGACACATGTACACCCATGGCTGATTCATGTCAATGTATGGCAAAAACCACTACAATATTGTAAGGTAATTAGCCTCCAATTAAAATAAATACATTAATTTAAAAAAATAGATGGAGGTTCAAGGGGAAGCTCAGGCTAGGGTGTCTGGTCCACAGGAAGACGCGCACCACCGCTGCCTTCACACACATCAGCTCGGGCCACAACGGTGCTCTGGCTGAGGTGGTGGAAGCCGTCAGGATCAATTACAGTGACAGATATGAGGAGATGTGCATCACTGGGGAGGCCGTGTGTGGGTCCAAAGTGAGTGGCTCCCGCTGCCAAGCTGGAAAAGGCGAGGGTCAAAGAACAGGCCAGCAAACTGGGCTGAATGTACACTATTGAGTTTTCCATACATGGGTGTGATAAATACTTCTTTTGCCAACCCCGCTACCCCACCAAGAAATTTTTTTTTTGGCTGTGAGACATGTGGAATCTCAGTTCTCCAACCGGGGATGGAAATTGGGCCTCCTGCACTGGAAGCTCAGAGTCCTAACCACTGGACTGCCAGGGAAGTCCCTCGGAACTTTGTAAATAAAGTCATAGGCACACTAGACCTGGGATCCAGTGATGATGCTCATTATTGTGGAGACACGAAAATGCATTGAGTGTCATGTGTCAACCTGGCTGGGAGGGGAGCTTGAGGGAGCATGGATACATGTAATATGTATGACTAGTCCCTTTGCTATCCACCTGAAACTGTCACAACATCGTTAATTGGCTATACTTCAATACAAAATAAAAAGTTTAATAAAACATCTGAAACAAACAAACCAAAAAAATGAAGGATATGGGCTTTCTTTTCACATTGATGAAAATTTCCTAAAACTGAGTGCAGTAGAGACAACGGGCTTCCCTGGTGGCTCAGGGGTAAGATTCCGCCTTCAATGTAGGAGATGTGGGTTCGATCCCTGGGTTGGGAAGAATCCCTGGAGGAGGAAATGGCAACCCACTCTAGTGTTCTCGCCTGGGAAATCCGGTGGACAGAGGAGCGTGGCGGGCTAGAGTCTATGGTGTCACAAAGAGTCGAACACGTCTTAGCCACTAAACAACAACAACAAAGACCACAACTCTGAATAAACTAAGATCATTGAGTGGTATACTTTATGGTTTTGTTTTCTTTTTTTCATTTATTTTTATTAGTTGGAGGCTAATTACTTTACAATATTGTAGTGGTTTTTGCCATACATTGACATGAATCAGCCATGGAGTTACATGTGTTCCCCATTCTGATCCTCCTCCCACCTCCCTTCCTATCCGATCCCTCTGGGTCTTCCCATGTACCAGCCCTGAGCACTTGTCTCATGCATCCAACGAGGGCTGGCGATCTGTTTCACACTTGATAGTATACATGTTTCAGTGCTCTTCTCTCAGATCATCTCACCCTGGCCTTCTCCAACAGAGTTCAAAAGTCTGTTCTATACATCTGTGTCTCTTTTTCTGTCCTGCAAAGAGGGTTATCATTACCATCTTTTAAAATTCCATATATATATATGCGTTACAATACTGTATTGGTGTTTATCTTTCTGGCTTACTTCACTCTGTATAATGGGCTCCAGTTTCATCCATCTCATTAGAATTGATTCAAATGTATTCTTTTTAATAGTTGGGTAATATTCCATTGTGTATATGTACCATAGCTTTCTTATCCATTCGTCTGCTGAAGGGTATCTAGGTTGCTTCCATGTCCTGGCTATTATAAACAGTGATGTGATGAACATTGACATACACATGTCTCTTTCAGATCTGGTTTCCTTGGTGTGAATGTCCAGGAGTGGGATTGCTGGGTCATATGGCAGTTCTATTTTCAGTTTTTTAAGGAATCTCCACACTGTTCTCCACAGTGACTGTACTAGTTTGCATTCCCACCAACAGTGTAAGAGGGTTCCCTTTTCTCCACACTCTCTCCAGAATTTATTGCTTGTAGACGAGTGGTATACTTTAAATGGATAAGGTATATGGCATGTGAATTAAATCTCAAAGAACTGTTGCCAAAATAAAATTTATTAACACCTGACAAAAAAGCAAATATATATAATGCTTTGAGGAATAACCCCAATTACAAGTATAGTTTAAAAGAAGTTATTGATGCACCTTAAAGTGTCCCTATGGTACCCAATGACAACTTTGATTCTGAATTCCCTTTTCCCACAAGGAATACAAAAAAGTTTTCTGCCAGCTATTTGGCTGCCCATTCGGATATTTTCATTGATGGCCACAAGGTGTCCTTAATCACCCAAGGAGGAAGGTGATGACTTACACTGGGGATAAAATTTGCTCCTCACTGGCAACGCCCCAGACTCCCCATGCAGTCAGTGTCACCCACACAGCAGGTGACGTGATAATGGAATCTCTGTGGAGAGACCAAGGCTAGAAATACCGTCCCTACAACCATGATCTCAGGTGCTCGGGGCTCATCCTGAGTGGCACGTCCCTGCACAGAGCTCTGAAGCAAAGACCAGACAGTGAGTGCTTCCTTCTGTTCAATCTCAGGGCAAAGACTGGGAGAGATGTTGCCTCCAGCAGGAGAGGGACTTAAGACTTAACTCACACTGGGAGGGACAGGGGCAACACGGCCTCCCTTGAGCATCCACATCCATGCTCTGCTGGGCGGAGGGTGGCTGTGTGCCCGGGAGAGTCTCAGGCCGGGAGCAGAGGCGGGTGGTCCATCACAGATCCCGTGCCCTGGAGTCTCTAAAGATGAGAGAGGAGGGATGGGGTCTCTGGAATGTGTGCCAAGCCTTGGATGATCCAGTCACTGAGCTCCTCCCTGTTGTTAACATGGACTCTGCTCATTGTAGCAGACTTCACAGATCTATGCTTGCAGGGGAAGGAGTCCCCCTGCCCCCTTTCTCAGTGTATCTCCACGTGGGACCTTATTCCAGGCTCCTTTAGTCCTGTTGCCCACAGCTCATGATGATGCTTCTAAGCAGCTGATTCTCAGCATTCCCTAGCACTGGGCTACACACCAGCTCTGATTTCAGGGCTCACCTGTGATGAGTTACACATTCCTGTCAACACAACAGAATTCCAGCTGCTTCCAGTGTATTGTAAGCATTTTTATTCACAGAAGTAAAAAAAGAAAAGAAAACCAAGACAATATAAGGAAACCAGTGTAGCAAGAAGTGCTCAGGAGCAAAAGAGAGACAGAACTGCCTTTACATTGTGTTTTGTGAAAGCAGAGGTGTGTCATCAGAAAAGGGGCTGGAAAACAGGACTCTGGGGTTCTCTGCTTTCTTTCTAAGAAAGGTTGCTTCCAGCTCGTCCTGTTACACAGAGAGAGGGACCTTCCCAGTCTAGTCCCCACGCACCTGTGGGTGCAGAGGCTCCTGAGGTGATTCTGAGCAGGTGGGGCCAGGAGGCTGAGCCTGAAGGACCAGACCACTGAAGTGGCGGGAAGAGGGGCTCCAGGAAGAGGGGCGACTAGCAGCTGGGAGGTGAGGCCAGGACGGGTTTCCTGCTTTGAGGGGAAGGAATGCCTCCACTCTGGTGGAAAAGGAGTGAGGGCGGCCATGGGGTTAGAAACGCCTTAGGTGTCCGACATCACTGTTCCCTCCTCACGTTCCTGCCGGTGCTCAGTGACAAGGGGAATGTTCATCCTTCCAAACGCCAGCTCGTGGTTTCCTTGGTGTTTTCCATTGTTTTTCTGTTTATTTTTTAATTAATGTATTTATTTTAATTGGAGGCTAATTACTTTACAATATTGTAGTGGTTTTTGCCATACATTGACATGAATCAGCCATGGGGGTATTGTTTTTCTGGACCTTATTTCTTTTATTTCCACTCTGTTCTTTCTTATTTCCTTGTAGTTGCTAACTTTTGCCTGTTTGGGTTTTGTCTTGTTTGGTTCCATGTGGTAAAAAGTTAGCTTGATTATTAGAATATTTTTTTCCTTAATCTAGGCATTTGTTGTGAAAACATCTCTCTTAGAGAAGCTTGTGCCAAATCCCATAAATTTCAGTTTGTGTGTTTCCATTCATAGTTGTCCAAAAATGCCTTTGGATTTTTCTTTGACCACAGTCTGTTCTGGAGTGGTTGTTCATCTCCATGTATCTGTGAATGCTCCACCTCTCCTGCTGTTATTAGCAACTTATCATATCACTGTCTTTGGAAAAGATACTTTATGTGATTTCAGTCTTAAATCTGTTAAAGACTTGCTGGGGGACTTCCCTGGTGGTCCACTAGTTAAGACTTCGCCTTCCAATGCAGGGGATGCTGGTTCGACCCCAGGTTGAGGAGTTACGATCCCACATGCCTCTCGGCCAAAAAAACAAAACATTAAAAAAAAAAAGAAGAAGAAGCAATATTATAACAGAGTCAATAAAGGCTTTTTTAAAAAAAAGACCTGTTTGGGTCCGAACATGTGCTCTGATCTGGTGACTCTTGAGAAAAATGTGTAGTTTACTGCTGATGAGTAGATGGGTCAGGATATGTCTATAAGGTCCAGCTGTTCCAATGTGTAGCTCGGTCCAGTAATTCCATGTTGATTTTCTGTCTGATGAAAGTGGGGGTATTGCAGTCCCCACTGTGACTGTGTTTCTCACTTTTGGTCTGGTAATATTTGCTTTATCTTTTAGGTGCTCTGAGGTTGAGTGAGAACTTGTATAGGAGGCTTGTCTATGGACCGGGGTGATGATTGCAATATCAAGTATAACCTTTATGTTCACTGGGATGCCAAATCGTTTACGATTCACTTTTTTGTGACATTGACTTTACTGCTGTGGTCTGGAACCAAAAACACCTCTCAATTATGCCAATATTTCTGCTGTGAACCTCAAAGAACCTCACAGTTTCTTTAATTTGGGCTGAATTTGTTATTCTTTTATAGTTCCTTGAGGCATAAGGCTATTCTGTTTATTTGAGACCTTTCTTCCTTGTTCATATAGACATCCATCGCTATCAGTTCAGCTCTTAAACTGCTTTCCATAAGTTTTGTTATCTTGTATTTCCACTTTCATTTCTCCAAAAACGTTTCTTCTTTTTTGATTTTTCATTTCATCCATGAAGTTTAATCTCCACACATTAGTGATTTATCCTATTTTCCTCTAATAATTGTTTTGAAGTTTCATATCATTGTGGTTGAAAAAGATGCCTGAAATGACTTCAGTCTTCTTAAATATGTTACGACTCACATGGAGAATGGTCCACGTCCACACGAGAAGACTGTTTTCTGCTGCTGTTGGATGCTTAAGTACATCCGATCTCATATGTAGTTTAAATCCAATGATTCTTTATAGATTTTCTATATGATTGCTCTACTGCTGAGTATGGAATTGATGTCCATATTATTGTTGTATGATTGCCTATTTTCCCCTTCATTTTTAACAGGTGCTTAATATATTGAAGTGCTCCAATTTTGGCCTTACAGACATTTACAGGTGTTCGATTTCCCTGATGAACTGATATATTTGTCATTATGTAATGGCCTCCTTTGTCTCTTGTTACATGTTTTGGCTTACAGTCTATTTTGTCTGAGATGACTACAGTTACTCCTACATTCTTTTCCATTTCCCTGGACTGTCTTTTCCATCCCTTCTCTTTAGGTCTACGTGTGACCAGTGAAAACTGATTTTTTGTATTACATAGTCCTGTGGGACTCAAGTAGGCTGAGTACCCTTGATTGTTGGGGCGAGGTGATTGGAGGGTCCACCCCTTGGGGGTCAGCCACAAAGGCTGGGGCATAAGATGTGTGGACAGGCCCTTTCCAGGCAGATGCTGGTGGCTTGATTTTACGTTTGGTTCAAGCCAGAGGGAGAATGTGGAAACAGTGTCCACTTGCTCCTTCAGTTCCCCAAGAGCATCCCAGTCAGCTACTGGATGCAGGGTTAGATGCCAGAGCCTCAGGCAGCAGTGGATAGTGTGTGCCATCCAACTCAAATGAGGTGGTGGGTGTCCAAGCCTTTTCCTGCTGCACCGAGCCTGGGGATGAGGCCATGGGGAGTGCTCTTTTATTTTCTTAGTCCTGTTGGGCTCAGCAATGTCCATCTGCATTGGCTACCAGATCTAAGTGATCTGAGGGCCTCTTCCTCTGATGCCAGCCTTTAAAGTTAAAATGCTCAACATCACTCATCATCAGAGAAATGCAAATCAAAACCACAATGAGGTACCATCTCATGCCGGTCAATGGCTGCTGTCAAAAAGTCTACAAGCAATAAATGCTGGAGATGGTGTGGAGAAAAGGGAACCCTCTTACACTGTTGGTGAGAATGCAAACTAGTACAGCCACTATGGAGAACAGTGTGGTGATTCCTTAATAAACTGAAAAAAGATCCGCCACACGACCCAGCAATCCCACTGCTGGGCATACACACCGAGGAAACCAGAACTGAAAGAGACACGTGTACCCTAATGTTTATCGCAGCACTGTTTGCAATAGGTAGGACATGGAAGCAACCTAGATGTCCACTGGCAGATGAATGGATAAGAAAGTTGTGGTACATACACAGAATAGAATATTACTCAGATATTGAAAAGAAAGCATTTGAATCAGTTCTAATGAGGTGTATGAAACTGGAGCCTGTTACACAGAGTGAAGCAAGTCAGAAAGAAAAACACCAATACAGTATACTAATGCATATATATGGAATTTAGAAAGATGGTAATGATAACCCTACATGCAAGACAGCAAAAGAGACAGAGATATAAAGAACAGAATTTTGGACTCTGTAGGAGAAGGCAAGGACGGGATGATTTGAAAGAATAGCATTGAAACATGTATATGACCATATGTAAAACAGATGACCAGTCCAAGTTCAATGTATGAAACAGGGCATTCAAAGCCCGTGCACTGGGACAACCCAGAGGGATGGGGTGGGGAGGGACGTAGGAGGGGGTTCAGGATGGGGGACACATGTACACCTGTGGCTGATTCATGTCAATATATGGCAAAAAAGTACCCACCACAATATTGTAAATTTATTAGCCTCCAATCAAAATAAATTAATAAAAGAAGTTAGGTTACTGGTATGAGGTTCAGATCCTTGACAGAGAAGCAAGGCATTGGGGGTTTCATTGTGATTGGAAGGCACTGTGTTGGGGGTGGGGTTCATGGTGAGCAGGTGTCCCAGAATTTCCCACCTATTTTGACATGGGGATTTCTAACTCATCCGATGTGTACAAGTCATTCAATGTACAAGTCATTCTGCATTTCTCTCAAAGGAACTGATCCATGTGTATTTTCACTGTGTCCATGGGAGGAAGGAGCCTCCTGTGTTGCCATGTTGGTGACATCACCATGACATCACCCGATGCATTCTTGTAATGAGCAAGATGATCGTGAATTCTAAAGGGGAAGAGTTTGTCTTTATCTCCTGTCACTTATCCATATACTTGTTATATATTTTAAAAATTATTATGGGTCAACAATGTTGTTGAACAAGACAGACATGGTCCCTACGTTCATGGACCTTACTCATATGCGTGTGGAGAACAGGAATACATGAATCAATAGGAGTAAATAAAAGTTTACGATGGTGAAAGGTATAGCTAATGTCAAATGTATGTTCTCTAGGTGAAACCATTTCTCTGGAGCATGACAGTGTCTTTTCTTCTCAAGAGAGCTGAAGAGTGAGACTCCCTTTCCTAGCTGGTTCTGTAAGAGGACTGCTGATGTCATCACTGCACCGCCTCTCCTCTGCTCCAGGCCCCTCTGCCAGCCACTCCGCGTCTTTTGAGAAAGATGTCCATATGACTGCAAGCCAGGCAGCTCTGAAAACCATGCATCTTTTACAGATAGGAGTTGGGTCTCTGGCCAATGTCATCCTTTTTTTCTACCACATCTCTCCTATATTGTTTGGACATAAGAAGAGACCCACGGACATGATTCTCATGCACACGGCTGTGGCCAACCTTCTGGTGGTTCTCTCCTCAGGCATCCCCCATACAGTGGCAGCTTTCACGGCAAGGAAGCCCCTGTCTGCTCTCGGCTGCAAATTTGTGTACTATTTACAGAAGGTGGCTCACAGCACCACCCTGTGCTCCACGTGTGTCCTGAGCATCTACCAGTCCTTCACGCTCACCCCTGCGAGAGAAGGGAGGTCACTGCTCAGGGGAGGAGCCCCCAGGGTCACAGGCTCTTTCTGCTGCGCCTGTTGGGCATTCAGTGTTTTAATGTACATCTATGTTCCTGTGAAAATCACTGCTTCACCGAACAGGCACAATTATACGGATATGCAGGGCAATTGGTTCTGCTCATCCTCAAGTCCCAGTGCAGGGATTGTCATCCTGTGGTCCACCTCAGATGTCGTGTTTATTGGCCTGATGGTCTGGTCCAGTGGCTCCACGGTGCTTCTCCTGCACAGACACCACCAGAGAGTGCAGTATATTCACACCCGCACTGGGCGCCACAGATGCCCCTCGGAGACCAGGGCCGCCCGCACCATCCTGATGCTGGTGGTCACCTTCGTCATCTTCTCCGTTGCGACCTCTATTCTTGTTTTTTATATCACTGCCTTTTTTGATTTTCGACAATGGTTGATACAGACCTCTCATGTCTTGGTTTCCTGTTTTCCCACCATTTCTCCCTTCCTGCTGCTCCTCAGGGATCCTAGAACTGTTAGGATTTGCTCTTGAGTTGTTAGCAGGTGTGACTAAAGGTCTCACTTTAGATTTATTGTATTTAACAGACAGCTTGAATTATAACAGAAATTATCCTGTAACTAATCAGTACCAAGTTTTTTAATTGAGTCATAATGAATAAGTAGCATTACATTAGTCATAATGAAAAAGTAATATTGAAATAATGAAAAAAACCATATAGATACTTGTATATGTTGCACAATGATCACCACAATTCTCCTTACCAACTGTGCATCCCTCCGTACACATGGTAAAAACGCTTTCTTCTGATGAGAACTTAAAAGTTTGACTCCCTCAGCATTTTCCAACAACGGAATGCAGTGTAATCAACTATAGTCACCATTCTGGACATCCCATTCCCATGACTTAATTATTTTGTAACTAGCTATAGATGCTTGTTGATATTTGTACATAAAATCCAATGAACAAAGACGGTTAATTTAATGCAGGTGCTAACTTGGGGTATTTGAAAGTCAATCCATGAAATTATCTGCTCAGAAAAGACACATGTTATTATTGAGGAAGCCATTCACCCTTGACCATGGCAGCTTTCTGAAAGAACACTCCTTTCTTGTGGATCATTTCAAGAATTTCCACAAACTTTATCTCCATTAGTTGTGGGTAATACGTGGTATACATTGGCCCATGATTCAGTTATTGGTATCATTAAATATTAATCCATGGTGTGTGGAGATGTTATTTCATAGTGAAGACAAGAAATCTGAAAAGTGAAGAAGGTCTTTTTCTACATTACCTTCTGCTTTAAACCTGGATTTCCTTTACATAGTCAACCATCATTAAATTTTATTGTTTAGGCAGACAGAATAATTGCAAGCACAGATTTGAGGCTTTCCTCTTCATATTTGTCACTTGAATATTTCATTTTCATCCCTGCAAACAGCAACTTGGGATTTATTTTCTGTTTGTCCTATCTTACTATTCCTGTGTTTTATTTTTTCTTTTCTTTGGACATTGTGGCATTTGGTCTGTTCATATTTTCTATTTCTTCCTGGTTCAGTCTAGGAAAGTTGTACCTTTCAAAGGATTTGCCCATTTATTCCATATTTTCCATTTTATTGACCTAAATGGTTTCTTAAGATTTTTTTTTATTTCTGGGGTGTTGGTTGTACTTTCTCATTTTTCTTTTTGGATTTTATTCATTGAGATCTCTCCCTTTTTTCCTTAAAGAGTCTGGCTAAAGGTTAATAATTTTGTTTTTCTTTTCAAGGAACCAGCTTTTAGTTTCATTGAACTCCTCTATCACTTATTTTTCTCACCATTTTATTTATTTCTGCTGTGATCTTTATGATTTCTTTCTTTGGGTTTCGCTGTCCTTCTTTCTCAAGTTGCTTTAGGTGTAATACTAGGTTGTTTAGTTTTGGTTTTTTTTTCTAGTTTTGTGGCTTGTATCTGTATAAACTTCCCTCTTACAACCTCTTTTGCTGCATCCCATAGGTTTTGAATCATCATGCTTTCATTTTCATTTCTCTCCAGGATTTTTTATTTCTTCCTTGATTTCTTCAGCAAACCATTGGTTTTTCAGTAGCATGTTGTTTAGTCTCCACATGTTTGGTGTTATTTTTTTCAGGTTTTTCCTTTTAGTTGATTCTCGTCTCATAGCTTTACAATTGGAAAAGACTTTTAAGATCATTTCAATTTTCTTAACTTTACTGAGGCTTGCTTTATGACCCAGCTTGTGAACCTCCTGTAGAACAACCTATGTGCCATTGAAGACATTGTGTATTCTGCTGCTTTCGTATGGATGCTCAGTATGTATCAACTATAGACACTAAGGTCTAACGTGTTGCTTTCAGTCTGTGTTTCCTCCTTCATTTTCTGCCTGGGTGATCTATTTACTGGTGTGAGTGGAAAGTTGAAATCCTCTCCTATGATTGCATTTCTGTTGATTTCTCCTTTTATGTCTATCAATATTTGACTTATACTTTGAAGTGCTCCTGTGAAGAACTGATGCTCA
Source organism: Cervus canadensis (assembly GCF_019320065.1). Lineage (NCBI taxonomy): Eukaryota > Metazoa > Chordata > Mammalia > Artiodactyla > Cervidae > Cervus > Cervus canadensis. The sequence goes on along the minus strand of NC_057403.1, from coordinate 12,649,442 downwards.
AATTGTGATGCTGGAAAAGACTCTTGAGAGTCCCTTTGACATCAGAGAGTGCAAACCAGTCAATCCTAAAGGAAATCAACCCTGAATATTCATCGGAAGGACTGATGCTGAAGCTGAAGGTACAATACTTTGTCCTCCTGATGGGAAGAGCCAACTCAATGGAAAAGACCCTGATGCTGCAAAAGATTGAGGGCAGGAGGAGAAGGGGACAACAGAGGATGAGATGGTTGGATGACATCATCAACTCAATGGACATGAATTTGAGCAAACTCTGGGAGATATCAAAGGACAAGGAAGCCTGGTGTGCTGCAGTTCATAGGGTCGCAAAGAGTCAAACACTACTTAGCAACTGAACAACAACAAATGTTGGTGCATGTATATTTAAAATTATTATATCTTTTTCTTCAATTGGTTGCTTGTCCCTTGTTCACTATGTGTGTTCCTCTTTGTCTCTTGACAAAGTCTAGTTTATCTCCTATCCAACTCAAATGGCTCAGAACCTAGAGACAGGCTGGTGGTCCAATGTGAATCTCTAGGAGGGGGATCCATGGGTGACTTAGAACAAATTATAATCTCCTTATAGAATCAAGTGGACACGAGAGAGACTTCAGGACTGTGAGGAGGGAAACACTGGCTTCAAAGAGATTATTTTCCAGATTAAACAGACCGAGATCATATATAGAAAGTGTTGTAAAACTTAAATTCAGGGGAAAGACCAGCCTCCAGATCACATGCTGACGATCAGTGAGAACACACTTTGGAACAGTTTGGAAAAGTGAGACCATGAAGGAAAATGCCCAACAGGAAACAGTGAAGGGAGCCCTGGTGCTCTGTGAGTGTCCCTCCCCCAGTTATGACTTTCACTGTAAACTTGGGTTCTCCCACAGGGAACACAGAAAACTCTCCCTGCCCTCTGCTCAGCTGCCCATTTGGACCTTCTCAATAATTGCCAGGAGTTGTCACTAGTCCCCAGGCCTGGATGAGGGTGAGGAGCACTGGGGGTAAGATCTGCTCCTCCCTGGAGACGCCCCAGACTCTCCATGCAGACAGAGTCACCTCCGCTCCAGATGACATGATAATGGCTCCTCTGTGGGGAGATCGGGCCCAGGGACCCCGTCCCTATAACTGGGCCCATCCTGACTGACACTTCCCTGCACAGAGTGTGGAGCCAAGTGCAGGCAGGTGAGTGCTCCCTTGTGTTCAGTCTCAGGGCAGGAAACGGGAGAGCAGGCTCTCCAGCAGGAGAGGCGCCCAGAGCTGTGCTGTCAGCACCTTGGGCAGGACAGGTGCTCCCCGGCCTCGTCCTGAGCTGCCCCGTCCGTGCCCTGGCTGGACGGGTGGACAGTGGGAATGTGCTGGGGTCGTATCTGAGTGGGACCAGAGCCGTGAGTTCACGGCAAATCCTGTGTCCTGGGGTCCCTGACACTGAGGGGAAGAGGAAAGGCGTCACTGTGGAATCTGTGTCAAGTTCTGTATGAACAGAGCCCCGGGCTTCTCAATCTTGTATAAAAGGTTCTAGTGACCTCCTCGAACCTAATTGATTAGTGTTGGATGTGAGTAAGGTGAGATAAACTGATGTATAGAGTTTGGGTTAGAACTTGAAAGTCCTGAAATAAAATCCAGTGACAGACACATACACATACAAACAGAAACACGGAGAGAAAGGTTGCCCTCTAACAACCACCTTCACATTTTCCTTCACTGGATGCAGTCGGCTCAGGAATTTCTGCCATGACATTTCACTGCGATTCTCTCTCCATTTGTGTCATGAATGCCAGTGTTGCTCACGTTTTCCTCTATCTAACTGAATGGCAAAATGCCCTCAAGCTTTTCAACTTGAGCAGCTGCTGTTACTGTTTAGTCGCTCAGTCCCCATGGACTGCAGTCCCCCACATTCCCCTATCCATGGGATTTCCCAGGCAAAAATACTGCAGTGGGTTGCCGTTTCCTTCTCCAACCCCTATGTATAAAATGACAAGGAGTGAGAAGCTTCTGAGAGCACAGGGAACTGTATTCTGTGCTCTGTGGTGGCCACACGCAGGGAATCTGATAGGAGTGGGTGAGCGTGCAGGTAGAGCTGACGCACCCTGCCGTACAGTAGAAAGTGACTCGACACTGTAAAGCAACAGAACTGGAATAAACACATATTCCACCGTGTAACGCACCACAGCTTCCTTATCTGCTCTACCATCGGTAGACACGCGGGTTTTTTCCACATCTCGGCTGTTGTAATAATGTACCAGTGAACATGGAGGGCAGGTATCTCTTCCTGATCTTGATTTCTTTTCCTTGGATCTATCCTAGAAGCACGACTTCTGGCTGGTATGGTAGTTCTGGTTTTAACTCCTGAGGACCTTCCATAACGCCTTCCACGAGGATGTACCAGCTTACATTCCCAACAGTGTGTAAAGTGCTTCTTTCTCTCAACCTCCTCACCAGCGTGTTGCCTCTTGGTTTTTGGAGAACAGACAGACTAACAGGTGAGAGATGTTATCTCACTGTAATTTTGATCTGATGACTAGAGATGCTGAACTCCTGTCCATGTACCTTTTAACTCTTTGTATGTTTTCTTTGGAAAAATGTCTGTTCAGGTCCTTTGCCCATTTTTGGGGGGCGGGGTGGATACAGGAATTTTAATTCTTTTGTACTGACATTTGTACAGTGATAATGTATTCTATAATTAAACAATTTTTTAAATTAAAAAACTAACATATTTCCCACCCTTGCCCCAGCTATATTTCTTATGTCTGCCATCTTAGTGGTTGATGCCACCATCCCTCTAGTGTGGATTCTGGACCCCACACTTTGACTACTCATACTCCCTCATGCTCCCATCCAGTCTCCATGTCCTGCCCTTTCTACTTTCTGAAGGCATTCTTAGTCCATTTTTTTATACTGAGGTATACCTGATATATAACTGTGTTAGTTTCAAGTATACAACATAATAATTTAATACTTGTACATGTTATGAAATGATCACTGCATAAGCCTAGTTAATATCTGTCAGCATATACAATTACAAAATTTTTTTCCTTCTGATGAGGATTTTGAAATCTACTTTCTCAGCAACTTTCAAATATGCAAAACAGTATTATTAACTATAGTCATCATGCTGTATATTACATCCCCCAGATTTAGTCCATCCTTTGTCCCCATGTCTCTGCCAGTGCTCTGGTAAAGACCACAGCTACCTCTTGCCTCATGGCTCCAGCATCTTCCCAGGTATCTCTGCCTCCCCACTCACCATCCACGTAGTCCCAAGTTCATGCTTTTCAATGTAGTATCTGATTGTGGCACTCCCTATGCCAGGAGAATTAACTTCCAGTCCTCGGAGCTCTTCATAGCCTGCTCTTGGTGACTTCTTAAAACTCTGTCTCCCGTTCAGCCATCAACCAGACCCCTTTACATTTTCTTTACACCCTTCAAAAATATCTCACAAAAAGAAAAGAAAAAAAAAAAAAGATATAAAAATATCTTCCAAGAACTGACTTGAAAAAAAAAGTAACTGGAAAGCTATAAGTTCAATCTGAGATACTGTTAAAAAAAAACAAAAAAGTCCAGTTGTTAAAAGCATGTTTGAAGGCCTTCCTGTTAAAGAAAAAAATCCATCCCATTTAACTGAGGTATTTAATTGAGGAAAAACCTGATTTATGGGCTTCATCAAATGGGAAAGTGTCCACATAAGAGAATGGGTGTCAGTGGTTTGAAGTATAATCCTGGGGACAATAATGGAGCCCTTTTCAATTTTAAAAAATACTTGTTTATTCCTTTATTTCTGGCTGCACTGGGTCTTTGTTGTGGCATGCAGGCTTTCTCTAGTTGTGAGTGGGGGCGAGGCTACTCTCTAATTGCAGTGCACAGGCTTCTCACTGCGGTGGCTTCTCTTGGTGCGGAGCACGGGCTCTAGGGTGTGCGGGCTACGGTAGTTCAGGCTCCTGGATCCAGAGTGTGGGCTCAGAGTTGAGGCACTCAGGCTTAGTTACCCCGGGGCATGTGGGATCCTCCTGAACCAGGGATCAAACTCGTGTCCTCTGCATTGTCAGGCAGATTCTTAACCACTACACCACCAAGGAAGTTTCATGGAGCACTCTTTAAGAAAAGCCATGTCCCAAATGATCGCACGGGGCTCCTCTGTCCATGTTTCCAGGCAAGAGTACTGGAGTGGGTTGCCCTTTCCTCCTCCAGGGGAACTTCCCGCACCAGGGATCGAACCTGTGTCTCCTGCAGCTCCTGCATTGCAGGCGAATTCTTTGCTGCTGAGCCATTAAGTGACTGCCGGGTGTAAAGTCTGAGCCTTTAACCCTCCTCTGCCTGTTTTAAACTGGATTATTTGGGGATCTGCCCAAATTCGATATTCATTCATTACTGGGTATGTGGTTTGCTAATATTGTCTATTGCGTAGCTGCCTTCTCATGATTTCCTTTGCTCTGAGGAGGCTCTTACATGATACACTTCTGCTCCTTTACCTTTGCTTTTGTTGTCAAATCCAAACCATTATGACCAAGACCATTGTCAAGGAGCTTACTTCTTTCCTCTAGGAATTTCATGGTTTCAGATCTTACAACCAAATCTTCATCCAGCTCAGATCATTTTTGTGTGTGGTTTAAAACAGCGTCCAGCTTCTTTTTCAGTTTCTGAAATTGAGATATACTTGACATGACGTCATGTCAGTTTTATGGGTAAAAATAATGATTCATGGTTTGTGTATATTGCAGTTGATCACCGTGTGTCTCATTAACATCTCTTATGTACATACTTACAACGTTTTTCTTCTGGTCAGAATTGTAAGGTCTAGTCTCTCAGTTTTAAGCTTCAGGTGTGGATTTCCAGTTCTCCAAACACCACTTATTAAAGAAACTATCCATTTACAATTATATATCTTTAGTGCCTTTGTGAAAACTGATTAACCAGAGGCACATAGATTTATTTCTGCACTCTCTATTCTGTCCCATTGATCTGTTTTTATGCCTATACCATACTGCTTCTGTTACCATAGATTTGACATATAGTTTAAAGTGAGGGAGCTCAATGCTTTGTTCTTCTTTCACAAGATGTATAGAGTATCTGAGAGTATTTTATGGTTGCATACAATTTTGGGATTTTTTTTGTACTTATGTGAATAGTGACAAAAATGGGTGAACTAGACCAACAATGCTGTTGAACATAATAAATATAACCGTCACTTTGTAGACCCTGCATGGAGCTCGAACATCAGGATGTAAAAGTAAATACAAAGCAAAAGCAAATAAATAATGGTGAATGCTTTAACTGGTGTCTGGATTATGCTCTCCTGGTAAAGTCATTCTCTAGACTGTGAGACTCTTTTTTTTTCAGGACAAATAAAATGTGGGGATCCTTGTCCAGTGTTGGTTCTGTAAGAAGACAGCTGATGTCATCACCAGCACAGCCTTCTCTCTGCTCCAGTACACGCTTGACGTCCTCTCCATGTTTTTTCACAAAGATGCCCTGAGAACCACAAGTCAGGCTGCTCTGAAAATCACATATCTTATACAGATAGTGATAGGGTCCCTGGTCAATGTCATCCTTTTCTTCCACAGCATCTCTCCAATCTTGCTTGGCCATAGGCAGAGATCCATAGACATGATTCATACCCACATGGCAGTGGCCCATCTCTTGGTTCTTCTGGCCCCTGGGGTTCCCCACACAATGGCAGCTTTTATTCCAAGGAATCCCCTGTCCAGTCTTGGGTGTAAAATTGTGCATTATATACAGAGAGTGGCTCATAACACCGTCCTGTGCTCCACCTGCGTCCTGAGCACCTATCAGGCCTTCACTCTCATCCCCAGGAGAGCGGAGTGGCTGATGCTCAGAGGACGGGCCCCCAGGGTCACTGGTCCTTCCTGCTGCACCTGCTGGATGCTCAGTCTCTTAATGTCCATCCTTGCTCCTCTGAAAATCACTGGTCCGTGGGAAACTCACAACTCTACTGATTCCCAAGGCAATTGGTTCTGCTCAGTCTCAGGTAATGTCATAGGCTTAGGCTACTTGTGGTCGGTCTCTGATGTCATGTTTCTTACCCTCATGGTCTGGTCCAGTGGCTCCATCGTGCTTCTCCTGCTCAGACACCACCAAAGGGTGCAGTATATTCACACCCTCACTGGGCACCACGGATGCGCCGCGGAGACCAGAGCCGCCCGCACCATCCTGATGCTGGTGGTCACCTTCGTCACCTTCTACTTGCTAAATTCTGTTCTGTCTTTTTATATTACAGCCTTCTTTGATATTCGTCTATGTTTGATACAGACCTCTAATGTATTGGCTTCCTGTTTTCCCGCCATTTCCCCTTTCCTGCTGCTTCTCAGAAATCCTAGAACTCCTAGGTTCTGCTCTTGACTTGTTAGAATGTATGGTTAAAGTGCTAAATATCTAGTAGACACCTTCAATAATAATAACCATAATTATTCTGTAAGTACTCAGTATCCACTTTTTTGAGGTATGATGAACACCTAACCTTGCATTAGTTTCAGATAGACAACACAATAAATGGGCACTTGTTTATGTTGCAGAATGATCATAGTAAGTCTAGTTATGATCCCTGCACCTTCACAGATGATACAAATTTCTTTCTTGTGATATGAACTTTGCCATGCTTACTGATGTTATTCAGTTAGTTTTTGTTATTATTTGGCTGTGGGGCACGTGGGATCTTAGTTCCAAAACCAAGGATCAAATCAGCAGCCCCTGCAGTGGAAGATCCGAGTCCTAACCTCCAGGGAAGTCCCTGTGATGAGAACTTTGAAGGTTGACTCTCTTGTTGTTCTTCAGTCACTAACTTGTATCCAACTCTTTGCAACCCCATGGCCTGCAGCACACCAGGCTCCCCTGTCCTTCACTATCTCCCAGAGTTTGCTCAAACTCATGTCCATTTAGTGCGATACTATTAAACCATTGCATTGTCTGTTACTCCCTTCTCCTTTTGCCTTCAGTCTTTCCCAGCATCAAGCTCTTTTCCAGTGAGTTGGCTCCTTGCATCAGGTGCCAAAGTATTGGAGTTTCAGCTTCAGTATCAGTCCTCCCAATGAATTCAGGGTTGATTTCCTTTAGGACTAACTAATTAGATCCCCTTGCAGTTCAAGGGACTCTCAAGAGTCTTCTCCAACACCACAGTTCAAAAGCATCAATTCTTCATCCCTCAGCCTTCTTTTTGGTCTAACTCTCACATCCATACATGACTACTGGAAAAACCATAGTTTTGACTATCTGAACCTTTGTCAGCAAAGTGATGTCTCTGCTTTTTAATATACTGTCTAGACTTGTCATAGCTTTTCATCCAGTCTTTTCATTTCATGGCTACAGTCACCATCCACAGTGATTTCAGAGCCCAAGAAAGTAAAATCTGTCGCTGTTTCCAATTTTCCCCTTCTATTTGCCATGAAGTGATGGGACCAGATGCCATGTGCTTAGTTTTTTGTAGTGTTTGACTCTCACACATGCTGGGCTCCCCAGGTGGCGCTATGGGTAAAGAACCCACCTGCCAGTGCAGGAGACGTGCGATCAATATCTGGGTCAGGAATATCCCCTGGAGGAGGGCACAGAAACCCAATCCGGTATTCCTGCCTGAAGAATTAGAAGGACAGAGGAGCCTGGCAGGCTATGGTCCACAGGGTCACAAAGAGTCAGACATGACTGAAGTGACATATGCAATGAAATATAACTGATTATATTCACCATGTGGTTCATCACATCCCCTTGACTTGCTTATTTGATAACTAGGAGTTGATACCTTTTCATGTCTGTACTCAACACCAAATTTCTACATAATTTCCAATGAGCTGAGAAGGTTCATTTAATTCCAGAGATGCCTTAGGAGATCTGAAAGTCAATCCATGAATTATCAGCTTGAGAAATGTACAAACCATTACTAAGGAAACCATTTCACCCTTGACCAATGCAGCTGTCTGAAGAAAATCTTTCTTTCTTTCTTTCATTTCAAGAGTTTCACCAAATTTTATCCCTGTGTGTTGCGGCTAATACTGGACACACACTGGCACATAATCCAATCTTGATCTCCATAAATATGATTCTTGTGTGGGTGGAGATTTGATTTCTGAGATAAAGGTAATACACATGAAAATGGAGAATATGTTTTTCTATATTACCGTGTAACTTTATTTCACTTTTATTTCTCCAATATGCTGTAGTGTTACACAGAAAATCAGTGCTGTTCAATGGCTTGCTTCTCCTTTAAACCTGGATTGTTTACATGGTAGACCCTCAATAAATTGAGTCGATTAGATGGATGGTGTGAGCTGAAGGAAAGACTAGTATCTGCCTTTTTTATTTGTCACTTGAATATACAGTTTTCATGATTGCATTTTGTAAATGTTGAGATTTGTTTCTATTTGTCCAATTTTTTTTTCTGTTTTTTTGCCTTCCTTTTAGTGTGTTATTTATAAAGTTCCATTTTAAAATTTAAGGTGTTAATGTATAACTATCTTTCAGTGACAGTTTGGTCATCATGTAAGGATCCCCAAATAGTGTACCTATATACATTATTACTGACGGATAATGCTATGGTTTCAGCTGTCATGAGACAGTTGTGCCTTATACAAAATAAGAAATGAAGAGAAAGTAGAGTTTATGCATGTGTCAATATGATTGCCTTTTGCAATGCTTGTAGTTCTTTTTTGTAAGTGTTTTTTCCTTTGGTACAATTTGTCTTCAGGGTGAAGAATTCCCTTTAGCTTTTAAGGAGTTAGTTCTACTATGAGTGGTTTGTTTCAATATCTATTTATCTAAAAATATCATAACTTTACTTCTTATTTTTCCTATTAAAGTGTATAAAAGGTAATAAAATGTGATCAATAGTAGAAGTATATTTAGTGATAGACAACCTCCTCTTAAACAATAAGGAATTAACTGCCTATGAATTATTTTTATCTTTATAATAATTGAATAGAAGTAACTTCAACTCTACTTCATTTCTCACAATACTATAATTTAAACCAGGTCATGTACTATGTGGCAGAGAACTGGTGGCCCTTCTGCTTGTCAGGTACAGTAACAATGGGGGCCTCTACAAGTGCTCAGGGCTGGTGCACTGGGAAGACCCAGAGGGATTGGGTGGAGAGGGAGGTGGGAGGGGGGATGGGGATAGCGAATACATGTAAATCCACGGCTGATTCATGTCAATGTATGGCAAAAACCACTACAATACTGTAAAGTAATTAGCCTCAAACTAATAAAAAGACATGGAAAAAAAAAAGAATGGGGGGTCTCTAATGTGAGTCAGTTGATCTGAGGTGGATGAACCTAGAACTTGTTATACAGAGTGAAGTAAATCAGAAAGAGAACAACAAATATCATATATTAACGCACATATATGGAATGTAGAAAAATGGCATATGAACCTATTTGCCAGTCAGGCATAGAATATAGAAAAATGGTGTATGAACCTATTTGCCAGGCAGGCATAGAGATGCAGAGGTAGAGAACAGACTCATGGACACAGCGGGGGGAAGGCAAGCATGGGATGAAATGAAAGGCTAGCACTGAAATATACACAACACCATTCATAAAACAGATAGCTAGTGGGAAGCTGCTACATAGCACAGGGAAGTCAACTCGGTGCTGTTTGAGGACCTAGAGGGGTGGGTGGGGTGGGCAGGGAGGCCCAAGACAGACGGGATGTATATATACATATAGCTGATTCACGTTGTCATATGGCAGAAACCAACATAACATTTTTAAGCAATTATCCTCCAATTAAAAATTTAAAGAATATTAATAATAAAAAGAGATGGCGCTCCAAGGGAAGGCCAGGCCAGGGCGTCTAGTGCACAAGAAGACCTGCAATATCATTGCTTTTACACAAGTCAACTTGGATGACAAAGCCGCTTCGGCTGAGCCGGTGGAAGCTGTCAGCACCTATTACAACAGATATCATGAGATCCACCATCACTGGGGAGGCCGTGTCCTGGGTCCCAACTCAGTGGCTCCCGTTGCCAAGGTAGACAAGGCGATGGTCAAAGGACAGGCCACCAAACCGGGCTAAATGTACACTATTCAGCTTTCTGTACATGAGAGTAATAAATACTTCTTATACCAGAAAAAAATTTCTTTTGGCTGTTTGACATGTAGGAACTGGGTTCCCCAATCAAGGATCAAAACTGCACCCTCTGCATTGGAAGTATGGAGTCCTAACCACTGGGATTCCAAGGAGGGCACCCAAAATTTCTTAAATAAAGTCATAAGAATACTAGACTCGGGATTCCAGTGATGATGCTCATTATTTTTGAGACATGAAAATGCATTGAGTGTTATGTGGGAGGCTGAATGGGAGGGGAGTTGGAGGAGAATGTATACATATTTACGTACGGCTGAGTTCCTTTCCTGTCCACCTAAAACAGTCACAACATTGTTAACTGGCTATAGTCCAATATAAAATATATAGTTTAATTGTAAGAATCTGAAAAAAGAAGAAAAATAAAGGATTTGGGCTGTTTTCCAGGTTGATGAAAATTTCCTAAAATGAGTGTGGTAAAGACCACAACAGGCTTCCTGGACGGCACAGTGGTAAAGAATCCACCTGCTCAAGTAGGAGACATGGATTTTATTCCTGGGTCGGGAAGATCCCCTGGAGAAGGAAATGGCAGCCCACTCCAGGATTCTTGTCTGGGAAATCCCATGGACAGAAAGGCCTGGAGGGTTACAGCCAGTGGGGTCGCAAAGAGTCCAACAAGACTTAGAGACTAAACAACAGCAACAAAGACTACTCTCTGAATAAAGTAAGATCACTGAGTGGAACACTTTAAATGGGTGAGTTATATGGTATGTGAATTAAATCTCAAAGACACTGTATGCCAAGCCTTGAATGATCCAGTCACTGAGCTCCTCCCTGTTGTTAACAAGGACTCCACTCGTTGTAGCAGACCTCACAGATCTATGCTTGCAGGGGAAGGAGTCCCCCTGCCCCCTTTCTCAGTGTATCTCCACATGGGACCTTATTCCAGCCTCCTTCAGTCCCGTTGCCCACAGTTCATGACGATGCCTGTAAGCAGCTCATTCTCGGCATTCCCTCAGCACCGGGCTACACATCAGTGCTGATTTCAGGGCTCACCTGTGATGAGTTACAATTCCTGTCAGCACAACAGAATTAACTCCTGCTGTTTCCACTGTATTGTAAGCATTTTTACTCACAGAAGTTAAAACCAAACGATACGAGAAAGCTAGTGTAGCAAGAAATGCTCAGGAGCAAAAGAGACAGAACTGCCTTTAATGGTGTTTCATGAAAGAAGAGCCCTGCCAGCCCCTGCTGTGAGTTCGTTTCTGACTCTGGCTGTGGCGGTGCCCCCTGTGTGTGACCGTGTGGGGCTGGGGGTCATGGACTGTGTGGGGGCAGGTGTGTCCTTCTGATCGTGACTGTTGATGTAAGGGAGGCACCTCACCCGTGAGGCTGATTTCTGTGTCTCCCAGGATATGTACAGCCGGTAGGTTTGACCACATCTCCCAAGCTCCAGTAAATACCCAGCCTCACAGGAAGGTCATGGGCCATGTGTGTGGGAGGAGAGGTGCAAGAGGATGAGGGGACCGGCATGAACAGGAGTCACTGGGAGCCGTGATGTAGGGAGACATGAGGGGGGGTTTCAGCGGATCCTATGAGGAGTTACTGTGCCTGAGATTCATGTCAGAGCTTCTGCGGATACAGTTCCATCGGATTCATGGAGCAGCCGCATTAGGAGGGCCAGGCTCAGGGCACCCCCAGGATGGGCCACCGCAGCCTGATGGAGGCTGGACAGGACACAGCGCAGGTAGAAGTCGCCGTACAGTCATGCAGGACAGGACCCACAGTCCACTCACCTTTCCGGGGCCTTTCCTCGGGGGCTGCCCAGAGATCAGGGGAACACGTCCTTCTCCTAGCCGCAGGAGCTACCGCGAGATCAGAAGTACCTGAACAGGCCTGTGCCTCGGGAACTGTCGCGAGAGCGGGAGCACGTGTCCAGGTCCTCTTTCCAGGAGCTGTCGCGAGAGCAGGGGTGAGAGTCTAGGAAATGTCGCGAGAGCAGGGGTAGGTGTCTAGGTCCTCATCACGGTAAACTCTCGCGAGATCAGAGGTGGTGCCTGCACACAGCAGCTCCAGCAGGACGAGCCACAGCTGAGGGCTAGTGGGGCCGGGAGCCTTGGTGCTAGACGGGCGGCCGCTACTTTTGCCTGGAGAGTATTTCTTGTTTCCGAGAGCTCTCGATTTATCAGGAAGAGAGAGCAGAGAGGAGGAAACGAACAAAAAAGGTATGAATTTCATCTTGAGGTGAAGAGATAGAGTCAGTCATGGTGACTGAGGGGGCTCCTGAGGTGATTCTGAGCAGGTGGAGCCAAGAGGCTGAGCCTGAAGGACGAGACTGTTGAAGTAGCGGGAAGACGGGCTCCAGGAAAAGGGGCGACTAGGAGCTGGGAGGTGAGTCCAGGACGGGTTTCCTGCTTTGAGGGGAAGGAATGCCACTCTGGTGGGAAAAGGTGCGAGGGCGGCCGTGGGGTTAGAAACGCCTTAGGTGTCCGACGTCACTGTTCCCTCCTCACGTTCCTGCCGGTGCTCAGTGACAAGGGGAATGTTCATCTTTCCAAACGTCAGCTCGTGGTTTCCTTGGTATTTTCTATTGTTTTTCTGGTCTTCATTTCATTTATTTCCACTCTGTTCTTTTTTATTTCCTTGTATCCATGAACTTTTCCTTAGTTTGGGGTTTGGTTTTGGGGGACGGGGGAGGGGCTGGTGGTGGTATTTTGGTGGTTTTTTGGTTGCTGTTGATCCTTGTGGTAAAAAGTTAATTTGATTACTAGAATCTTTGTTCTTAATGTAAGCTTCTGTTGTGAAAACGTCCCTCTTGGAACAACTTGTGCTGAATCCTATAACCTTCTGTTTGCTATGTTTCCACCCACTCTTGTCTCAAGGTCTTTTATTTCCTTTTGGATTTTTCTTTGACCACTGTTTGCTCTAGAGGTGGTTGTTCATCTCCACATATCTGTGAATCTTCCGATTTTCCTGCAGTTATCGGCGTCTAGTTTGAAGCGACTTAGCAGCAGCAGTTTCATATCATGGGGGTTAGAAAAGATACTTCTTGGGATTTCAGTCTTAAATGTGGTAAGACTTGTCTGGGGGACTTTGCTGGTGATCCAGTTCAGATCATTTTTGTGTAAGATAGTGTCCAACTTTTGTTTTTGCAGTTTTTAAAATTGGAATATAACTGATATAACATTATGTCAGTTTCATGGGTAATATAATGATTCAGTCCTTGTGAGTAATACTATTAGTTTGACATGTGTACACTACAATGTGTAAAATAGATAACTAATGAGAACCTACTGTATAGCACAGGGAATTCTACTCAATGCCCAGTGGTGACCTAAAGGTGAAGAAAAGAGGGGATAAGTATACATATAGGTGAATCATTTTGCTGCACAGCAGAAGCAAATAATATATAATAAATAATATTATAAAGCACATAGTGCAACACAACTATACTCCAATAAAAACATGTGTTACAACATTATAACACAACTATCCTCCAATGAAAAACAGCACGTTGTATAATACACCACAGCTTCTTTATCTATGTATTTATCAGTGGGCACTTAGATTATTTCCAGGTCTTGGATGTTGTAATAATTCAACAACAGTGTATCTGAGTGGGACCAAGGTGCTGAGTTCACTGCGAATCCCTGTGCCCTGGGTTCCCTGACAATGAGGGGAAAAGGGAGGGGAGTCACTGTGGAATCTGTGTCAAGTTTGCATGACCAGAGCCACTGAGCTTCTCAACCATGTGTAAAGGGGTCTAGTGACTTCTCAGGACCTAACAAATTAGACTGTGGGCTATAATTTCTGCTAAGACATTCTGTCAGAGTTCTGGATGTTTTTAAGTTGTGTGTATAGATATTGCTCATATTTTTGTCTCTCTGATTGAATGGGAAAATGCCCCCCCCCCACTTTATTCTGGAGCAGAAGGAGAAAGAAAAAAAGACTTTGTAGTGCGATGAAATCTAATGAATTTTCAACTCTGTGAAAACAGTGCAAATGCTAGAAAATAAGCAATGTATGCCCTTTTTAAAGAATTGGAAGTACTAAAATGGAAAACCAACAAATGATCTACTGTATAGCACAGTGAACTCTGCTCAATTTGATCTGGCACCCAGGATGGGAGGGGAGTTTGGTGGAGAATGGATACCTGTATATGTATAGCTGAGGCCCTTCACTGTTCACCTGAAACCATCATAGCATGGTCAATTGGCTATACCTCAATACAAAATAAAATATTTTTTAAAAATTGGTGATAGGATTAGAATAATGCTGTCTGTAATAATTCAGTGCTGAATTCAATATTTTCAAATACAGTGGAATGTACCTTGAACCATGGAATTGTCTGAGTATTTCTGTCCCAAAATTCATATATTGATATCATAACCCCAAACATGATGGTGTTAGGATGTGGGCCTTTGGGCAGGTGGAGACCTCATGAACTATTTAAGTGCCCTTATAAAAGAGACCTCAGAGAGCTCCATGACTCTTTCCATCACCTGAGGACACAGCAAGAGGCACCAGTCATAAATCAAGAGTGCAGCTCTCCCCCGCCGGGGACCATGCTGCAGCCTTGATCTTGGACTTCTAACCTCCAGAACTGTAAGCAGTAAATTTCTGTTGTTTATAATCCTCTGAGTGGGTGATGTTTTCTTGTAGCAGTTCAGACATTGTAAGGCCAGTATTGGAAAGGACCCCAGGTGGTCGTCGTGGCTAAGACTGAGTGCCATCAGAGGCAATCTCTGAGAAAAGTCTTAGTGATTCTGCACTGGATGCAACCTGCTCCACCTTCCCCAGTTTCCTGTGTCCCTCTGTCCACGGCCGAGGTCCCAACTCCTCTGTCCATGGTCCTGGACACATGACGAACTCTCTTAGCAGGGCTTCCTCGTTCTCTTAGGAGGCCTGCACAGACCAGCCCTGACTTCTGTGCTGACCTGGGGTGAGGTGAGTTACACACTCCTCTGCTGATTCAGCGTCACATTAATTATTGCTGCTTCCATTGGATTGTGTGCATGTTTAGTCACAGCAGATATAGAACGCCAAATGATCTGGTGGATTTCGCTGATATTAACTGAGGGAAATATCACCAGACTCACAGAACTGTGGGATGAGTGGTCCTCCTGGAGATTCTGTCAGATTCCTACACACCAAGTCCCCATCAATCCATAGATTATGGTGCAGGATTTCCTATCCAGGGCTTGTTCCAGAGGGGTTTCTGCTCATGAATCTCTGCTCCAATATAATCTTGGTTCCTTCTCTTCACCTGCTGTCCCTTCCCTTGTGGAGGCAGTGGTGTCCCCTGTCTCTCACCTCTCTCACTGATTCAAGAATTTTCAGTCTATTTGGTGTTCTGCTTGTTAGGACAGAGAGGTGACTCCCAAGTTTCTCACATGAGGAACTAGAAAGTGGAGGTCCACAACTGATTTTTTAACTTATACTGTGCTTTCTAGTTCTGAAGAAATATGATTTTTAAGTGTGGATAACTGACTCTCTTGAAACTGCATTAAAATCAGCTGGACAGTCTTATAAGTTCACCAATACTTTTGCAATTTGCTATTTTTTTCTTAATGAATTCTTAAAATAGGCAGGAATGTCTCTAAGAGGTTTAGTGTATCTGCTTTTCTGTCTCCGGTCACATAGTCATATACACAGTACATATTTTATAATATCTATTATGCATTGACCATGTTGGTAAACAAAGATAAATGTGGTCATTTTAAAAAAATATGTATTTATCTATTTGGCTGCCTTGGGTCTTAGGTGCAGCATGCAGGCTTACTTGCTCCTCGGTATGTGGAACCTTGGTTCCCTGATACGTGTTTGATCCTCTGTCCTTGCATTGCATGCCGGTTTCTTAACCCCGGGACCCCAGGGAAGTCCGGATGTAGTTCTTAACTTCATGGAACTTACATGCTGGTGGAGAATAAGAATATGCCAAATAGTAGAAATAAATATCCTAATAGTGAAAAGTATAACTGATGTCATACATGTGTCCTACAGGTTGAGCCCCACATGTGGAGTATGACAGTGTCTCCCTTCTCAGGAGAGGAAAAGATCAAGAATTCTTTCCCAATGTTGGTTCTGTAAGACAACTGCTGATGTCATCACCTGCACAGCCTCCTTTCACCTCCAGGACACTGATATCCTCTCCATGTCTGTTCACAGAGATGCCCTGAGAAACCCAGGGGAGGTGGTTCTGAAAACCGTTTCTCTGTTACAGGTGGTGGTTGGGTCTCCTTTTCTTCCACAGCAACTCTCCAATCTTGTTTGGCCGGAAAAAGAGACGCACAGACATGATTCTCACACACTTGGCCCTGGCCAATCTCCTAATCATTCTCTTCTCTGGAAACCCCATATAATGACAGGTTTTGTTGTGAGAAGCCCCCTGTCCAGTCTTGAGTGTAAATCTCTGTATTATATACAGGGGGTGACTCTCAGCACCGCCCTGTGCTCCACCTGCGTCCTGAGCACCTGTCAGTCCTTCACCCTCACCCCCAGGAGAGCGGAGTGGGTGATGCTCAGAGGAGGGGCCCCCAGCGTCACTGGTCCTTCCTGCTGCACCTGCTGGGTGCTCAGTCTCTTAATGAATATCTGTGTTCCTTTGATTACTGGTCCAGAGAACGCAAGAAATGATACTGACAATCAAGGGAAGTGGTTCTGCTCACCCACAGCTCCTTACGCAGTGGCTCCATGGTGCTTCTCCTGCACAGACACCACCAGAGGGTGCAGTATATTCACACCCCCACTGGGCGCCGCAGATGCCCCCCGGAGACCAGAGCCGCCCACACCATCCTGATGCTGGTGCTCACCTTTGTCATCTTCTATGTGCTGAATTCTATCTTTTTTTTTTTTTTATATCACTGCCTTTTTAGATCTTGTCTATGGTTTATACAGACCTCTAGTGTCTTGGCTGCATGTTTTCCCACTGTTTCCCCCTTCCTGTTGCTCCTGAGGGATCCTACAACTCCTAGGATCTGCTCCTCTTGAATTGTTAGAAAAAATGGTTAAATAGCTAAATATGTAATGCATCCATGTTCAATCTCTCAGTCATGTCTGACTCTTTGCAACCCCAGGCTCCTCTGTCCATAGAATTTTCTAGGCAAGAATATTGGAGCAGGTTGCCGTTTGTTCCTCTGGGGGATTTCCCTAAACCAGGGCTCAACCCATGTCTCCTGCATCTCCTGCATTGGCAGGTGGGCTCTACCACTGTGCCCCTGGGAAGCCCCTTAGATACGTAGTAGACAGCTTCAATAATAGCCAATTCCTTTCTTCTGTAATTATATTTTATACCCACTTTTACTGAAGCATAATTAATGTGATATTATATCACTTCAGGTCTTATATGACTATTTGTATATGTTACAGATGATCAGTCAAATAAATCTAGTTAATATCTAGTTAATATCCAGTTCATATCTATCTACCTCCACGTTGTTGTCAATGTTGTCATGTCTGATTCTTCACAGTCACGTGAACTGCAGCATACCAGGCTTCCCTGTCCTTCACTATCTCCCAGAGTTTGCTCAAACACATGTCCATTGAGTTGGTGATGCCATCTAGTCATCTCATCTTCTGTTGCCCTCTTCTCCTCCTGCCCTCAGTCTCTGTCAGCATCAGGGTCTTTTCCAGTGAGTCACTTCTTCACATCAGGTATTCAAAGGATTTGAGCTTCAGCATCAGTCCTTCCAATGACTATTCAGGGTTGATTTCCTTTAGGATTGACGGGTTTCATCTCCTTGCTGTCGAAGGGACTCTCAAGAGGCTTCTCCAGCACCACAGTTTGAAGGCATCAGTTCTTCAGCACTCAGCCTTCTTTATGGTCGAACTCTCACATCCATATATGACTACTGGAAAAACCATAGCTTTGATTAATATGGACCTTTGTTGGCAAAGTGATGTTCTATGCTTTTTAATACACTGTCTAGATTTGTCATAGCTTTTCATCCAAGGAGCAAGCATATTTTAATTTCCTGGCTGCAACCACCGTCCGCAGTGACTTTGGAGCCCAAAAAACAAAATCTGTCACCATTTCCACCTCTTATGTACTACAAAAATTTTCTTGTGACAAGAACTTTGAAGATTGACTCTCTTACAACTTTTCATTATGCAATACAGTATTGTTAACTACTGTCTCCATGCTGTATGTTTATATACCCATGACTAATTTATTTTATAATTAGAAGTTGGTACCATTGATGTTTGTACTCAATACAAATTTTTACATGAAATCCAAACAACTTTGAAGGTCAAATAGATAAGTGCTTTTGCTGCCTTGGGAGGTCTGAAAGTGAATCCATGAGATTATCAACTTGAAAAAGATTCCAGCCATTACTGAGGAAACCAGTTTTCCCCTTGGCCAGTGCAGCTGCCTGAAAGAAACCTCCTTTCTTCAGGAATGTGTGAAGTGTTTTCACAAAGTTTATCTCCCTGTGGTGTACCTCATAACCAATATACGCTTACACATAATCCAGTATTGCTCTACATTATGTTACTCCAGAGGGGGTGAAGGTTTTATTTTATAGGTGAGGATAAGAATCCTGGGAAATGGAGAAGGTGTTATGTTTTTGTGTTGTTGTTTTTCACTCATATTTCTCTGATGTGCTGTAGTGTTACACAAAAATCAATGTTATTCGATGGGTTGTATCATTTTTCACATTGGATTTTCTTTACATGGTTCAGTTCAGTCGCTCAGTCATGTCCAACTCTTTGTGACCCTATGGACTGCAGCACGCCAGGCTTCCCTGTCCATCACCAACTCCCGGAGCTTGCTCAAACTCATATCCATTGAGTCAGTGATGCCATCCAACCATCTCATCCTCTGTTGTGACCTTTTCCTCCTGCCTTCAATCTTTCCTAGCTTCAAAATCTTTTCCAGTGAGTCAGTTCTCTGTATCAGGTGGTCAAAGTATTGGAGTTTCAGCTTCAGCATCAGTCTTTCCAATGAATATTCAGGACTGATTTCCTTTAGGATGGACTGCTTTGATCTCCTTGCAGTCCGAGGGACTCTCAAGAATCTTCTTTAGCACCACAATTCAAAAGCATCAATTCTTCGGTGCTCAGCTTTCTTTATAGTCCAAATCTCACATCCATACCTGACTACTGGAAAAACCATAGCTTTGACTGGATGAACTTTTGTCAGCAAAGTTATGTCTCTGCTTCTTAATATGCTGTCTAGGTTGGTCATGGTTGACCATCAGTAAATTTGATTGATGAGACAGATGAAGTCATGATGGAGGGAAGAGAAGCTTCCCTTTCCATATTTTTCACTTAAATGTTTAGTCTTCGTCACCGAAACACAGAATATTGAGACTTAGTTTTATATTTTATCCCAATCACTGTTTTCTGTGTTGCTTTGTCATAATATATTTTTCTGGGAAAATGTGGCACTTTTAATATTCCATTGTAGAACTTAGTAGTCTTAATGTATAATTATTTGTATTTATTGCTGTACCCATTACATATGAGTTTCCAAATTTTCTTATATCCCCCTTAGAATTATTATGACTGTTTCAGATAATATGTCAGAATTGAAATGCTCCAACCAAAGGACACAGGCTGATTAGGTAAACAGACCCATATACCAGCTATTTACAAAACACTTTCCATCTAGAGACACACATAGACTGAAAGTGATGGAATGGAAAAGGCTATTCCACACAAATCAAAACAAAGTCAGAGAAATACTTATTCAGACAAAATTGACTTGAAAATAAAGATTGTTACAGGAGACAATAGCACTACATATTGACTGAAGGATCAATCCACGAAGATGTAACAATTGTAAATATATATGCACCCAACATAGGAGCACCTCAATACAGAAGGCAGATCCAGTGTGTGTGAGACACCCAAGCCCCTCTCAGTCCAGATGAGCCCGTGTCAGGAGCTCATTGGCCCCCTGGGACTGGTGCTTCCACACTGGATGGCTCAGAGCTGGATGCTTTCACCAGCTCAGCCACAAGTCTGGGGATGAGTCGTGGGTTTCAATTATCAAAACTTGAAGTGTTAGTGATTCTCTTTGTATCTTCATTACCTAGTTGCAGAATGGCACATAGTAGGTCCAAACTGTCTCTATGTGTGTGTGTTGTGCAATGTCCCCATAGTGAATAATCATTCAATATATTAAAACCTTTATGCACATTGTCCCAGACAGAGGCCATGAATGTACAACTTTATAGGAGCAGGAGGACTTACCTGGTGGTCCAGTGGTTAAGAATCCGCTTGCCAGTGCAGGGGACATGGTCTGGTCCCCTTCCATCTCTGGTCTGGGAGGATTCCACATGCCACAAAGCAGCTAAGCTTGTGCCCCACCACTGCTGAGCCACTGTGCCCTAGATCCCGAGCTCTGCAATAAGAGAAGTCACAGTGAGAAGCCCAGGCACTGCAACTAGATAGTAGCCCCCGCTCTCCACTATTAGAGGAAGGCTGTGCACGGCCCCAGAAGCCTCCTGCAGCCCAAATAAATGCATTGTTCAAACAAACGGTAGGTGTTCCATCTACCAGGCTTATCTTGGAAACCCCTTGTTTATGCAATGCGGGCGTGTCTGCTGCCTTCATGCACCAGTTCTGCATAGAAGGCGCCTGATGGGGAGGGTGTATGGTGTCCCTTCAGCTCCATGGCCCCCAGGAGAAACACCAGGCTGACTGCCCACCTAATAGATCAGGTTTCAAACATCCAGTTATCAAGTTAAACTTCCAACTAGCAATTGATCATCCATGGATCAACTTAAAGAATTCTAACATTTTCTGCCTAATATAATTTGAATAAATTCTTTTCCCCAACCCCTGTCTGCATGTCCCAGAGTGCATCTTGCCAGGGCTAATGGACTGTAATGCAAGGGCAGGCTGGTGATCCAATGACAGACTCAAAGAGGTAGTCTGTGGGTGACATGCAGCAAATGACAGAGTCCTTGCAGAGTCATACAGACACAAAGGAGACCTGAGGATACTGAGGAGGGAACCCCTGGCTTCAAAGGGGTTATTTTCCAGATTAAACAGACCTGAGGCCATAAATAGAATGGGCAGTGGAACTTAAACTCAGGAGAAAGCCCAGCCTCCAGATCACGTGCTGATGGTCAGTGAGAACTCACTTTGGAACAGTTTGGAAAAGTGAGACCATGAAGGAAAATGCCCAACAGGAAACAGTGAAGGGAGCCCTGGTGCACTGTGAGTGTCCCTCCCCCAGTTATGACTTTCACTGTAAACTTGGGTTCTCCCACAGGGAATACAGAAAACTCTCGCTTCCCTCTGCTCAGCTGCCCATGTGGACCTTCTCAATAATTGCCAGGAGTCGTCACTAGTCCCCAGACATGGGTGAGGGTGAGGAGCACTGGGGGTAAGACCTGCTCCTCCCTGGAGACGCCCCAGACTCTCCATGCAGACAGAGTCACCTCCGCTCCAGATGACATGATAATGGCTCCTCTGTGGGGAGATCGGGCCCAGGGACCCCGTCCCTATAACTGGGCCCATCCTGACTGACACTTCCCTGCACAGAGTGTGGAGCCAAGTGCAGGCAGGTGAGTGCTTCCTTGTGTTCAGTCTCAGGGCAGGAAACGGGAGAGCAGGCTCTCCAGCAGGAGAGGCGCCCAGAGCTGTACTGTCAGCACCTTGGGCAGGACAGGTGCTCCCCGGCCTCGTCCTGAGCTGCCCCGTCCGTGCCCTGGCTGGATGAGTGGACTTTGGGAATGTGCTGGGGTTGTATTTGAGTGGGAGCAGAGCCGTGAGTTCATGGCAAATCCTGTGTCCTGTGGCCCCTGAGAATGAGGGGAAGAGGCAGTGTGTCACCGTGGATGGAATCTGTACCAAGTCCTGTGTGACCACAGCAGCAAGCTTCTCGACCTTTTATAAAAGTGTCTACTGACCTCGGACCTAATTGATTAGGGTTGGGTGTGAATTGATGGAATAGGTTGATATGTAAGAGTTTGGGTTAGAACCTGAGAGTCCTGAAGTAAGATCCAGTGACAGACACATACAGACAGAAACACAGAGAGAAAGGCCGCCCTGTAACAACACTGCCATTCTCCTTCCCTGCATGAAGTCGGCCCAGTAATTTCTGCCATGATTTGCCTTCACGATTCTCCCTGTGTTTTATGTTATGTATGTCAGTGTGGCTCATGTCTTCCTCTCTCTAACTGAATGGCAAGATGCCCTCAGCCTTATTACCATGAGCAGCAGGGGAAAGAAAAAAGAATCTGTATTGAACCTGAATCCAGTTAACTTTCCAACCTGCCATAGTAGTGTAAATGTTAGAAAATAAGCATTGTTAGATTTTTAAAAGATTGGAATTAGGAATTGAAGGAGTACCCTCTGTGAGGATTCAATGTTTTATATTTGGAAATACGGTGAAATGTACCCTGGGCCATGCCACAAATTGATGTTTGGGTCCCACAAATATTCATATGTTGAAATCCTCTACCTTAAAGATGAGGGTGTCAGAAGAGCCTTTGGAGATGCTTATATTAAGTGGGAGGCCCTTTGTGAATAGGATTCCCACCTTGTCCAAACTGGGCTTCTCTGGTGACTCAGACGGTAAAGAAACTGCCTGCAAGGCAGGAGACCCAGATTCAACCCCTGGGTCAGGAAAATCCCCTGGAGAAGGAAGCAGCTGCCCTCTCCAGAATTCTTGCCTGGAGAATCCCATGGACAGAGGATCCTGGAGGGCTACAGTTCATGGGGTCGTAAAGAGTCGGACATGACTGAGTGACTAACTTTTTTTCACTACCTGTCCAAATTCATGGACACTTCCATGCCCAGGCTGGTCCGCCTACACCTGTGGGTGCAGAGAGGCCTCTGGGGGCAGCAAGCACTAGAATGTGTGTTCCTGTCTCAGCACAGGGGCCCCTTCTCTGGGTTCATTTCTGACCCTGGCTGTGATGGTGCCTCCCCGGCTGTGACTGTTTGTGGCTGGGGGTCATGGGTCGCGTGGGGGCAGGTGTGTTCTGCAATTCCGGGTGATAACTATTGGTTTCAGGGAGGCACTTGCCCTGTGAGGTGATCTTTGTGTGGCCCACAAAATGGACAAGCAGTAGCTACGGCCACATCACTCACCCCAGCAAATACTCAGCCCAAGAGGAAAGAGGTGATGGACCATAATCAATTACTGAAATTGCAGTGAATCTAAAATGTACCTCATGACTTAATATATGTACACATTGTGAAGGAGTCCGCAGTTTACTGAAATGATGCATCTGCTGCTTCATATATTAGGTGTCATCACCTGTGGTCACCAGGTTCTACGTTAACCCTCAGACCTTGTTCACCTTATAACTGAAAGATTGTACCCCTTTACCATCTTCTCCCCTTTCCCCCGACCCCAGTTCCCAGGCGACCACCGTTTGACTCTCTTTCTATGAGACTGATTTTCTTCTTTTAATGATTCTACCTATAATTGACAGAAACGGAGAAGGGAATGGCAGATATCTATGTCTGGATATTTCACACACCAAAGTGTCCTCGAGTTTCATCCATGCTGTTGCAAAAGGAAGGATTTCCACCTTTTAAAAACTGAGTAATATTCCTCTATAATACACCTCAGCTTCCTAATCTGTTCATCCATCAGTGGACAGAGGCTGTTTCCACCTCTTGGCTCTTGTAACAATGCAGCGATGAACACAGGGGTCCAGAAAGTGCTTTGGGATCTTGATTTCATCACCCTGTACATATGTACTAGAAGCAGGACTGCTGGGTCGTATAGCAGATCTCGTTTTCGTTTCTGAGGAAATTTAACATTTTCCGCAGAGGATGTACCCATTTCTGTTCCCACCAACAGTGTGTAAGTGTTCCTTTTTCTCAACATCCCTGCCAATTTGTTACCTCTTGTCTTTTGGGGAACAGACACTAACAGACAAGAGACGCTATCACATTGGCATTTTGATCTGATGACTGGAGATATTGAGCACCTGGCCCTTTGTTTGCTGTCTTTGGGAAAATGTCTATTTGAGTCCTTTGTACATTTTAAACTGGGTTTTGGGTTTTTCCATAAACTCTTTTTATATTTTGGATGTTCACTCATCACTGGGTATGTGGATTGCTAATATTGTCTCCTACTGCATAGCTGCCTTTTCATGGTTTCCTTTGCTCTCAGAGGTCGTGTGATACACTCCCATTTGTTTCCCTTTGCTTTTGTGGTTAAATTCAAACCATTATGACCAAGACCAGTGTCAAGGAGCTCACTTCTTTCTTCTCAGAGTTTCATGGTTTCAACTCTTACATCCCCGTCTTAGCCAAGTTGAGGCTATTTTTGTGTGTGATGTAAGATAGTCTGCAGCTTTTCTTGTAGTTTTAAAAATTGGGCCATAACTGACATAACATTCTATCAGATTCATGTGTATAAAATAATGATTCAATATTTATCTATGCCACCAGTTGGTTACAGTAAGCCTAATTAACATCTCTTACACATGCATTACATTTTTTTTTCATTCAGTCAGAACTTGGTAGGTTTTTTTTTTTCATTTATTTTTATTAGTTGGCGGCTAATTATTTCACAACATTGCAGTGGGTGTTTTTTCATACATTGACATGAAATAGCCATGGAGTTACATGTATTCCACCTCCCTCTCCACCCGATTCCTCTGGGTCTTCCCAGTGCACCAGGCCTGAGCACTATCTCATGCATCCCACCTGGGCTGGTGATCTGTTTCACTTTAGATAATACACATGCTATTCTCTCAAAATATCCCACCGTCGCCTTCGCCCACAGAGTCCAAAAGTCTGTTCTGTACATCTGTGTCTCTTTTTCTGTTTTCATATAGGGTTATCATTACCATCTTTCTAAATTCCCTATATATGTGTTAGTATGCTGTAATGTTCTTTATCTTTCTGGCTTACTTCACTCTATATAATGGGCTCCAGTTTCATCCTTCTCATTAGAACTGATTCAAATGAATTCTTTTTAACGGCTGAGTAATATTCCATGGTGTATATGTACCCCAGCTTCCTTATCCATTCGTCTGCTGATGGGCATCTAGGTTGCTTCCATGTCCTGGCTATTATAAACAGTGCTGCGATGAATATTGGGGTGCACGTGTCTCTTTCACATCTGGTTTCCTCAGTGTGTATGCCCAGAAGTGGTATTGCTGGGTCATATGGCAGTTCTAGTTCCAGTTTTTTAAGCGATCTCCACACTGTTCTCCATAGTGGCTGTACTAGTTTGCATTCTCACCAACAGTGTAAGAGGGTTCCCTTTTCTCCACACCATCTCCAGCATTTATTGCTTGTAGACTTTTAGATAGCAGCCATCCTGACTGGCGTGTAATGGTACCTCATTGTGGTTTTGATTTGCATTTCTCTGATAATGAGTGATGTTGAGCATCTTTTCATGGGTTTGTTAGCCATCTGTATGTCTTCTTTGGAGAAATGTCTGTTTAGTTCTCTGGCCCATTTTTTGATTGGGTCATTTATTTTTCTGGAATTGAGCTGCAGGAGTTGCTTGTAGAATTTTGAGATCAATCCTTTGTCTGTTGCTTCATTTGATATTATTTTCTCCCAATCTGAGGGCTGTCTTTTCACCTTACTTATAGTTTCCTTTGTTGTGCAAAAGCTTTTAAGTTTCATTAGGTCCCATTTGTTTAGTTTTGCTTTTATTTCCAATATTCTGGGAGGTGGGTCATAGAGGATCTTGCTGTGATTTATGTCGGAGAGTGTTTTGCCTATGTTCTCCTCTAGGAGTTTTATAGTTTCTGGTCTTACATTTAGATCTTTAATCCATTTTGAGTTTATTTTTGTGTATGGTGTTAGAAAGTGTTCTAGTTTCATTCTTTTGCAAGTGGTTGACCAGTTTTCCCAGCACCACTTGTTAAAGAGGTTGTCTTTTTTCCATTGTATATCCTTGCCTCCTTTGTCAAAGATAAGGTGTCCATAGGTTCGTGGATTTATCTCTGGGCTTTCTATTCTATTCCATTGATCTATATTTCTGTCTTTGTTCCAATACCATACTGTCTTGATGACTGTGGCTTTGTAGTAGAGTCTGAAGTCAGGCAGGTTGATTCCTCCAGTTCCATTCTTCTTTCTCAAGATTACTTTGGCTATTCGAGGTTTTTTGTATTTCCATACAAATTGTGAAATTCTGTGTTCTAGTTCTGTGAAAAATACCGTTGGTAGCTTGATAGGGATTGCATTGAATCTATAGATTGCTTTGGGTAGTATAGCCATTTTGACAATATTGATTCTTCCAATCCATGAACACAGTATGTTTCTCCATCTGTTTGTGTCCTCTTTGATTTCTTTCATCAGTGTTTTATAGTTTTCTATGTATAGGTCTTTTGTTTCTTTAGGTAGATATACTCCTAAGTATTTTATTCTTTTTGTTGCAATGGTGAATGGTATTGTTTCCTTAATTTCTCTTTCTGTTTTCTCATTGTTAGTGTATAGGAATGCAAGGGATTTCTGTGTTAATTTTATATCATGCAACTTTCCTATATTTGTTGATTAGCTCTAGTAATTTTCTGGTAGAGTCTTTAGGGTTTTCTATGTAGAGGATCATGTCATCTGCAAACAGCGAGAGTTTCACTTCTTTTCTTCATATCTGGATTCCTTTTACTTCTTGTTCTGCTCTGATTGCTGTGGCCAAAACTTCCAAAACCATGTTGAATAGTAGTGGTGAGAGTGAGCACCCCTGTCTTTCTCCTGATTTCAGGGGAAGTGCTTTCAATTTTTCACCATTGAGGGTAATGCTTGCTGTGGGTTTGTCATATATAGCTTTTATTATGTTGAGGTATGTTCCTTCTATTTCTGCTTTCTGGAGAGTTTTAATCATAAATGAATGTTGAATTTTTTCAAAGGCTTTCTCTGCATGTATTGAGATAATCATATGGTTTTTATCTTTCAACTTGTTAATGTGGTGTATTACACTGATTGATTTGTGGATATTAAAGAATCCTTGCATTCCTGGGATAAAGCCCACTTGGTCATGGTGTATGATTTTTTTAATATGTTGTTGGATTCTGTTTGCTAGAATTTTGTTAAGGATTTTTGCATCTATGTTCATCAGTGATATTGGCCTGTAGTTTTCTTTTTTTGTGGCATCTTTGTCTGGTTTTGGAATTAGGGTGATGGTGGCCTCATAGAATGAGTTTGGAAGTTTACCTTCTTCTGCAATTTTCTGGAAGAGTTTGAGTAAGATAGGTGTTAGCTCTTCTCTAAATTTTTGGTAGAATTCAGCTGTGAAGCCATCTGGTCCGGGCTTTTGTTTGCTGGAAGATTTCTGATTACAGTTTCGATTCCTTGCTTGTGATGGCTCTGTTAAGATCTTCTATTTCTTCCTGGTTCAGTTTTGGAAAGTTATACTTTTCTAAGAATTTGTCCATTTCTTCCAAGTTGTCCATTTTATTCATAGAGCTGCTGGTAGTAGTCTCTTATGATCCTTTGTATTTCAGTGTTGTCTGTTGTGATCTCTCCATTTTCATTTCTAATTTTGTTAATTTGGTTCTTCTTTGTTTCTTAATGAGTCTTGCTAATGGTTTGTCAATTTTGTTTATCTTTTCAAAAAACCAGCTTTTAGCTTTGTTGATCTTTGCTATGGTCTCTTTAGTTCTTTTTGCATTTATTTCTGCCCTAATTTTTAAGATTTCTTTCCTTCTACTAACCCTGGGGTTCTTCATTTCTTCCTTCTCTAATTGCTTTAGGTGTAGAGTTAGGTTATTTATTTGACTTTTTTCTTGTTTCTTGAGGTAAGCCTGTAATGCAATGAACCTTCCCCTTAGCACTGCTTTCAAAGTGTTCCATAGGTTTTGGGTTGTTGTGTTTTCATTTTCATTCATTTCTATGCATATTTTGATTTCTTTTTTGATTTCTTCTATGATTTGTTGGTTATTCAGAAGTGTGTTATTTAGCCTCCATATGTGTGGATTTTTAACAATTTTTTTCCTGTAATTGAGATCTAATCTTACTGCACTGTGGTCAGAAAAGATGACTGGAATGATTTCTATTTTTTTTTAATTTTCCAAGACTATATTTATGGCCCAGGATGTGACCTATTCTGGAGAAGTTTCCATGTGCACTTGAGAAAAAGGTGAAGTTGATTGTTTTGGGGTGAAATGTCCTATAGATATTAATTAGGTCTAGCTGGTCTATTGTGTCATTCAAGGTTTGTGTTTCCTTGTTAATTTTCTGTTTAGTTGATCTATCCAGAGTTGTGAGTGGGGTATTAAAGTCTCCCACTATTATTGTGTTACTATTAATTTCCTCTTTCATACTCGTTAGCGTTTGCTAGTACATATTGCAGTGCTCCTATGTTGGGTGCACATATATTTATAATTGTTATATCTTCTTCTTGGATTGATCCTTTGATCATTATGTAGTGTCCTTCTTTGTCTCTTTTCAAATCCTTTATTTGAAAGTCTATTTTATCTGATATGAGTATTGCGACTCCTGTTTTCTTTTGTTCTCCGTTTGCGTGAAATATTTTTTTCCACCCCTTCACTTTTAGTCTGTATGTGTCTCTTGCTTTGAGGTGGGTCTCTTGTAGACAGCATATATAGGGGTTTTGTTTTTGTATCCATTAGAATTTGGTAGGTTTTTGACTACCAGTTTCAGTCTTTAGATGTGGATGTTCAGTTTTCCGGACAGTACTTGTTGAAGAAACTACCCTTTTTCTGTTATATATTCTTAGTGCCTCTGTCAAAATTTAATTAACCAGTGGAGCTTGGGTTTGTTTCTGCCTCTTTATTCTGCTCCATTGATCTGTCTGTTTAAATGCCCATACCATAGTGTTTCTGTTACTATAAATTTGACATACAGTTTGAAATAAAGAAGTTTCATGGTTTGTTGTTCTTTCTCTAGACTCTTTCACTATTTGGGTATTTTTTTGACTGCCTACAAATTTGTTTCTTTGTCTGTTTGTTTGTTTTTCCGTTTCTGAGAATAATGACGTTGAAAATGGTTGAATTAAGCCAACAATGTTGCTGAAGAAGGCAGACATGTTGCCAAAGTTGACAGACAGAACTTACATGGAGATAGGAGATCAGGATATAAAAGCAAATAGAAAGCTGTTGTATAACACGGGGAGCTCAGCTCGGTGATGACCTCGAGGGGCACAGTTGGGAGACAAGGGAGCCTCACGAGGAAGAGGATATATATTTATACATGTATACTTATATCTGATTCACACTGTTCTACAGCAGAAGCTATCAAAACACTGTAAAGCAAATAGCCCCCAATTTAAAAATTTTAAATAAAAGTAAATTTAAAAATATAAAATAATAACAGTGGATGCTTTAACTGGTATCAGGAGCATGCTATCCAGGTAAACTCATTTCTCTGGACTATGACAGTGTCTTCTCTTTTCAGGAGAAGTAAAATGTGGGAATCCTTGTCCACTGTGAGTTACATAAGAAGACTGCTGGTGTCTCTATCTGCAGAGTCTCCTGTCTGCTCCAGGCCACTCCAAAGTCCTGTCCATGTCTTTTCACAAAGATGCCCTGAGAACCACAAGCCAGGCAGCCCTGAAAACCACGCATCTGACACAGATAGGAGTTGGGTCTCTGGCCAATGCCAT
The DNA here is from genome assembly GCF_019320065.1 of Cervus canadensis. Taxonomy (NCBI): domain Eukaryota; kingdom Metazoa; phylum Chordata; class Mammalia; order Artiodactyla; family Cervidae; genus Cervus; species Cervus canadensis. Next base: position 12,619,920 of record NC_057403.1, on the reverse strand, counting down.
CCTTTTCTCCCGCAGCATCTCTCCAGTCTTGCTTGGCCACAAGCAGAGACCTCCACACACGATTCTCACCCACGTGGCCCTGTCCAATCTTTTGTTTCTTCTGTCCCCTGGGGTTCCCTACACAATGGCTGCTTTTGTTTTGAGGAAGCCCCTGTCCGGCTTTGGGTGTAAGTTTGCATATTACATCCAGAGGGTGGCTCGCGGCACCAACCTGTGCTCCACCTGCGTCCTGAGCACCTATCAGGCCTTCACTCTCATCCCCAGCAGAGCGGAGTGGGTGATGCTCAGAGGAAGGGCCCCCAGGGTCACTGGTCCTTCCTGCTGCACCTGCTGGATGCTCAGTCTCTTGATATACGTCCCTGTTCCTCTGAAAATCACTGGTCCATGGGACACATACAACTCTACAGATTCCCAAGGCAATTGGTTCTGCTCAGTCTCAGGTATTGTCACAGGCTTTGGCTACTTGTGGTCTGTCTCTGATGTCATGTTTATTGGCCTCATGGTCTGGTCCAGTGGCTCCATGGTGCTTCTCCTGCTCAGACACCACCAGAGGGTTCAGTATATTCACACCCCCACTGGGCACCACGGATGCCCCCCGCAGACCAGAGCAGCCCGCACCATCCTGATGCTCATGGTCACCTTCGTCACCTTCTACCTCCTGAATTATAGTTTTGTTTTTCATATTAGTGCCTCTTCAGATTTTCCTCTCTGGTTGCTCCAGGTCTCTAATGTCTTGGCTTCTTGTTTCCCCACTATTTCCCCACTCCTGCTGCTCCTGAGGGATCCTAGAACTCCTAGGTTCTGCTCTTGAGTTGTTAGAATGAATGGATAAAGTGCTAAATATCTAGTAGACACCTTCAATAATAATTGTATCTATTCTGTAAGTACTCAGTATCATTCTTTGTTAATTGATGTACAATTATATTAATTTCAGATAGACAACACAGTGAATGGATATTTGTATCCAAAATGATCACAGTAAGTCTAGTTACCATCCCTCTACCTTCACAGATGATATGAATTATTTTCTTGTGATCAGAATTTTCCCACATTTATTTAGTTTTTGGTTATTATTTGGCTGTGCATCATGTGGGATCTTAGTTCCCAGACCAGGGATTGAACCTGCACCCCTGCAGCAGAAGCTTGAAGTCTTAACCACTGGACTGCCAGGGAAGTCCCCATCAGAAGAACTTTGAAGGTCAAGTCTCTTAGCATTTGTCAAGTATTCAATTATTATAATTGACTATATTCACCATGAGGTACATTATACCCCCTTGAATTGTTTATTCTATAAGTTGATAGCTTTTGATGTTTGCACTCAATACCCTGGAGGAGGAAATGGCAACCCACTGCAGTATTCTTGCCTGAAAAATCCCATGGACTGTAGCCTACCAGGCTCCTCTGTCCATGGCATTGCAAAGAGTCGGATACAACTGAGCAGCTGAGCACTCAATACATTTCTACATAAACTCCATTGAACTGAAAAGGTTCACTGGATGCAGTGATGCCTTAGGAAAGCTGAAACTCCGTCCATGAAATTATCTGCTCGAAAAACCTACCCACCATTATTGAGGAAATGATTTCCGTCTTGACCAATGCAGCCATCTGAAAGAAACCTCCTTTCTCAGGAACATTTCAAGAGTTTCCACAAACTTTATCTCCATGTGTTGTGGCTAATACCTGACACATTGGCACGCAATCCAATATAGGTCTCCATAAATATTAGTCTTGTGCGGGTGAAGATTTGATTCCTGAGATGAACATAACACACAGGAAAACAGAGGATGTGTTCTTCTATATTTCCTGTAACTGTACTTTACTCTTAATTCGCCAGTATGCTGTAGTGTTACACAGAAAATCCATGTTGTTCAATGGCTTGCTTCTCCTTTAAACCTGGATTGTTTACATGGAGGACCCTCAATAAACTTAATTGATTAGATGAATCTTATAATCTGAAGGACAGACCAGAAGTTGCTTTTTAAAAAAAAAAAAAATCTGTTCCTTGACTATATAGTTTTCTTGATGGCATTTTGCAACCTGAGATTTGTTTCCATTTGTCCAATCTATTTTTTCTGTCTGGTTTTTTTTGCCATCTTTTTGGAGTGTAATTGTTTAAGTCCCATTTTAAAACTTTAAGGTTTTAAGGTATAGCTATTTTTCAGTGATGTTTCAGCCATCATGTATGGATTCCCAAGTAGTGTCTATTTCAAACCCACCTGCCAATGCAAGAGATTTAAGAGACGCAGGTTCGATTACTGGGTGGGGAAGATCCCCTGGAGGAGGGCACAAGAGCCCACTCCAGTATTCTTGCCTGGAGAATCCCATGGCGGGCTGCAGTTCAGTAGGTCACGAAGAGCTGGACTTGACTGAAGCGACTTAGCATGCAGGCATATGTTATTATTGACAATTAATGCTATGATCTTTCTCTGTCATGAACTGGTTGTGTCTTATACAAAAAAAGCAATGAAGAGGTATCGTTTATGCATGTATCAATATGATTACATTTTCCAATGGTGGTAGTTCTTTTTTTTTTTTTAAGGGTTTTCCTCTTTGGTGTAACTTACCTTTTATGTGAAGAATTTCCTTTTACTTTTACGGAATTTGTTTTAATATGAGTGAATTATTTCAATGTTTATCTAAAAGTACCATTATTTTACTTACTGTTTTTCCTATTAAAGTGTATGAAATGGTAATAAAATGTGACCAATAAGAAAAGTATACTTAGTGGTAGACAATCTCCTTTTAAACGCTAATGAGCTAAATGCCTATGACTTATTTTTATTTTTAACATAACTGAGGGGAAGCAATTTCAAATCTACTTCATTTTTCACACTGCTGTATATAAACAGATTAACTAATAAGGACCTACTGTATATACAGCACAGGGCTGGGCCACCCTGCCCACCGGGTACAGTGGGTTGGGGGTTCCCGAACGTGAGTCAGCTGAGCTGAAATGGATGACGCGAAAGCCTGTTGAACAGAGTGAGGTCAGAAAGAGAGAAAGAAACATCGTGCATTAACACATATACACGGCACAGACGAGCCTGTTTCAGGGCAGGAACAGAGTCACAGACGTAGAGAGCAGACTTGTGGGCAGGCAGGGTGGGGAGAAGGTGGACGGATTCAAGGAGCAGCGCTGACACATACACACGCCCGCGTGTCAGACAGCCAGTGGGAAGCCGCTATGTACCGCAGGGAGCTCAGGTCAGTGCTCTGCGATGACCTAGGGCAGTGGGGTGGGGAGGGAGTGGGGGAGGAGGCTCATGAGGGAGGGGATACACATACTATGTCTGACTCACACTGCGGCATGGCAGAAACCCACACAGCATCATAAAGCACTTATCCTCCCACAGGACACGAAGCAACCGAGATGTCCATCGGCAGACGAGTGGATAAGAAAGCTGTGGTACGTATACACAATGGAATGTTACTCAGCCATTAAAAAGAATACATTTGAATCAGTTCTAATGAGGTGGATGAAACGGGAGCCTGTTATACAGAGTGAAGTAAGTCAGAAAGAAAACCACCAATACAGTATACCAACACATGCATATGGAATTTAGGAAGATGGTAACGATGACCCTATATGTGAGAGAGCAAAAGAGACACAGATATAAACAACAGAGTTTTGGACTCTGTGGAAGGTGAGCATGGGATGATTTAAGAGAATAGCATTGAAACATGAATATTACCATATGTGAAACAGATCACCAGTCCAGGTTGGATGCATGAGACAGGGTGCTCCGGGCTGGTGCACTGGGATGACCCTGAGGGATGGGGTGGGGAGGGAGGTGGTCGGGGGGTCAGGATGGGGAACACATATACACCCATCGCTGATTCATGTCAATGTATGGCAAAAACCACTAAATATTGTAAAGTAATTAGCCTCCAATTAAAATAAATTAACTAAAAAACATAGAGGTTCAAGGGGAAGGTCAGGCTAGGGTGTCTGGTCTACAGGAAGATGTGCACCACCGCTGCCTTCACACACATCAGCTCGGACCACAACGGTGCTCTGGCTGAGGTGGTGGAAGCCGTCAGGATCAATTACAGTGACACATATGAGGAGATGTGCATCACTGGGAAGGCCGTGTCCTGGGTCCAAAGTCAGTGGCTCCCGCTGCCAAGCTGGAAAAGGCGAGGGTCAAAGAACAGGCCAGCAAACTGGGCTGAATGTACACTATTGAGTTTTCCATACATGGGTGTGATAAATACTTCTTTTGCCATCCACCGCTACCCTGCCAAGAAATTTTTTTTTTGGCTGCGTGACATGTGGAATCTCAGTTCTCCAACCGGGGATGGAAATTGGGCCTCCTGCACTGGAAGCTCAGAGTCCTAACCACTGGACTGCCAGGGAAGTCCCTCGGAACTTTGTAAATAAAGTCATAGGCACACTAGACCAAGGATCCAGTGATGACGCTCATTATTGTCAAGACATGAAAATGCATTGGGTGCTATGTGTCAACCTGGATGGGAAGGGAGCTTGAGGGAGCATGGATACATGTAATATGTATGACTGAGTCCCTTTGCTATCCACCTGAAACTGTCACAACATTGTTAATTGGCTATACTTCAAGACAAAATAAAAAGTTTAATAAACCATCTGAAACAAACAAACCAAAAAAAACGAAGGATATGGGCTTTCTTTTCACATTGATGAAAATTTCCTAAAACTGAGTGCAGTAGAGACAACGGGCTTCCCTGGTGGCTCAGGGGTAAGATTCCGCCTTCAATGTAGGAGATGTGAGTTCAATCCCTGGGTTGGGAAGAATCCCTGGAGGAGGAAATGGCAACCCACTCTAGTGTTCTCGCCTGGGAAATCCGGTGGACAGAGGAGCCTGGCGGGCTAGAGTCTATGTGGTCACAAAGAGTCGAACACGTCTTAGCCACTAAACAACAACAACAAAGACCACAACTCTGAATAAACTAAGATCATTGAGTGGTATACTTTATGGTTTTGTTTTCTGTTTTTCATTTATTTTTATTAGTTGGAGGCTAATTACTTTACAATATTGTAGTGGTTTTTGCCATACATTGACATGAATCAGCCATGGATTTACATGTGTTCCCCAATATGATCCCCGCCTCCTACCTTCCTCCCCATCCCATCCCTCTGGGTCTTCCCAGTGCACCAGCCCCAAGCACTTGTCTCATGCATCCAACGAGGGCTGGTGATCTATTTCACATTTGATAATATACAAGTTTCAATGCTCTTCTCTCAGATCATCCCACCCTGGCCTTCTCCAACAGAGTTCAAAAGTCTGTTCTATACATCTGTGTCTCTTTTTCTGTCCTGCATATAGGGTTATCATTACCATCGTTTTAAATTACATATATATGCGTTACTAT
>NC_057403.1:12570042-12614471 GCF_019320065.1 Cervus canadensis | reverse complement strand
AATACATTAATTTAAAAAAATAGATGGAGGTTCAAGGGGAAGGTCAGGCTAGGGTGTCTGGTCTACAGGAAGACGTGTACCACCGCTGCCTTCACACACATCAGCTCGGACCACAACGGTGCTCTGGCTGAGGTGGTGGAAGCCGTCAGGATCAATTACAGTGACAGATATGAGGAGATGTGCATCACTGGGGAGGCCGTGTCCTGGGTCCAAAGTCAGTGGCTCCCGCTGCCAAGCTGGAAAAGGCGAGGGTCAAAGAACAGGCCAGCAAACTGGGCTGAATGTACACTATTGAGTTTTCCATACATGGGTGTGATAAATACTTCTTTTGCCACCCCCCGCTACCCCGCCAAGAAATTTTTTTTTTGGCTGTGAGACATGTGGAATCTCAGTTCTCCAACCGGGGATGGAAATTGGGCCTCCTGCACTGGAAGCTCAGAGTCCTAACCACGGGACTGCCAGGGAAGTCCCTCGGAACTTTGTAAATAAAGTCATAGGCACACTAGACCTGGGATCCAGTGATGATGCTCATTATTGTGGAGACACGAAAATACATTGAGTGTCATGTGTCAACCTGGCTGGGAGGGGAGCTTGAGGGAGCATGGATACATGTAATATGTATGACTGAGTCCCTTTGTTATCCACCTGAAACTGTCACAACATTGTTAATTGGCTATACTTCAAGACAAAATAAAAAGTTTAATAAAACATCTGAAACAAACAAACCAAAAAAAAACGAAGGATATGGGCTTTCTTTTCACATTGATGAAAATTTCCTAAAACTGAGTGCAGTAGAGACAACGGGCTTCCCTGGTGGCTCAGGGGTAAGATTCCGCCTTCAATGTAGGAGATGTGAGTTCAATCCCTGGGTTGGGAAGAATCCCTGGAGGAGGAAATGGCAACCCACTCTAGTGTTCTCGCCTGGGAAATCCGGTGGACAGAGGAGCCTGGCGGGCTAGAGTCTATGTGGTCACAAAGAGTCGAACACGTCTTAGCCACTAAACAACAACAACAAAGACCACAACTCTGAATAAACTAAGATCATTGAGTGGTATACTTTATGGTTTTGTTTTCTTTTTTTCACTTATTTTTATTAGTTGGAGGCGAATTACTTTACAATATTGTAGTGGTTTTTGCCATACATTGACATGAATCAGCCATGGAGTTACATGTGTTCCCCATTCTGATCCTCCTCCCACCTCCCTTCCTATCTGATCCCTCTGGGTCTTCCCATGCACCAGCCCTGAGCACTTGTCTCATGCATCCAACGAGGGCTGGCGATCGGTTTCACACTTGATAGTATACATGTTTCAGTGCTCTTCTCTCAGATCATCTCACCCTGGCCTTCTCCAACAGAGTTCAAAAGTCTGTTCTATACATCTGTGTCTCTTTTTCTGTCCTGCAAAGAGGGTTATCATTACCATCTTCTAAAATTCCATATATATGCGTTACAATACTGTATTGGTGTTTATCTTTCTGGCTTACTTCACTCTGTATAATGGGCTCCAGTTTCATCCATCTCATTAGAATTGATTCAAATGTATTCTTTTTAATAGTTGGGTAATATTCCATTGTGTATATGTACCACAGCTTTCTTATCCATTCGTCTGCTGAAGGGTATCTAGGTTGCTTCCATGTCCTGGCTATTATAAACAGTGCTGCGATGAACATTGGGGTGCACGTGTCTCTTTCAGATCTGGTTTCCTTGGTGTGAATGTCCAGGAGTGGGATTGCTGGGTCATATGGCAGTTCTATTTTCAGTTTTTTAAGGAATCTCCACACTGTTCTCCATAGTGACTGTACTAGTTTGCATTCCCACCAACAGTGTAAGAGGGTTCCCTTTTCTCCACACTCTCTCCAGAACTTATTGCTTGCAGACGAGTGGTATACTTTAAATGGATAAGGTATATGGTATGTGAATTAAATCTCAAAGAACTGTTGCCAAAATAAAATTTATGAACACCTGACAAAAAAAGCAAATATATATAATGCTTTGAGGAATAACCCCAATTACAAGTATAGTTTAAAAGAAGTTATTGATGCACCTTAAAGAGTCCCTATGGTACCCAATGACAACTTTGATTCTGAATTCCCTTTTCCCACAAGGAATACAAAAAAGTTTTCTGCCAGCTATTTGGCTGCCCCTCTGGATCTTTTCATTGATGGCCACAAGGTGTCCTTAATCACCCAAGGAGGAAGATGATGACTTACACTGGGGATAAAATTTGCTCCTCACTGGCAACGCCCCAGACTCCCCATGCAGTCAGTGTCACCCACACAGCAGGTGACGTGATAATGGAATCTCTGTGGAGAGACCAAGGCTAGAAATACCGTCCCTGTAACCATGACCTCAGGTGCTCGGGGCTCATCCTGAGTGGCACGTCCCTGCACAGAGCTCTGAAGCAAAGACCAGACAGTGAGTGCTTCCTTCTCTTCAATCTCAGGGCAAAGACTGGGAGAGACGTTGCCTCCAGCAGGAGAGGGACTTAAGACTTAACTCACACTGGGAGGGACAGGGGCAACACGGCCTCCCTTGAGCACCCACATCCGTGCTCTGCTGGGCGGAGGGTGGCTGTGTGCCCGGGAGAGTCTCAGGCCAGGAGCAGAGGCGGGTGGTCCATCACAGATCCCGTGCCCTGGAGTCTCTAAAGATGAGAGAGGAGGGATGGGGTCTCTGGAATGTGTGCCAAGCCTTGGATGATCCAGTCACTGAGCTCCTCCCTGTTGTTAACAAAGACTCTGCTCATTGTAGCAGACCTCACAGATCTATGCTTGCAGGGGAAGGAGTCCCCCTGCCCCCTTTCTCAGTGTATCTCCACGTGGGACCTTATTCCAGGCTCCTTTAGTCCCGCTGCCCACAGCTCATGATGATGCTTCTAAGCAGCTGATTCTCAGCATTCCCTAGCACTGGGCTACACACCAGCTCTGATTTCAGGGCTCAGCTGTGATGAGTTACACATTCCTGTCAACAGAACAGAATTCCTGCTGCTTCCACTGTATTGTAAGCATTTTTATTCACAGAAATAAGAAAAGAAAAGCAAACCAAGACAATATAAGGAAACCAGTGTAGCAAGAAGTGCTCAGGAGCAAAAGAGAGACAGAACTGCCTTTAAATTGTGTTTTGTGAAAGCAGAGGTGTGTCATCATAAAAGGGGCTGGAAAATAGGACTCCGGGGTTCTCTGCTTTCTTTCTAAGAAAGGTTGCTTCCAGCTCGTCCTGTTACACAGAGAGAGGGACCTTCCCAGTCTAGTCCCCACGCACCTGTGGGTACAGAGGCTCCTGAAGTGATTCTGAGCAGGTGGGGCCAGGAGGCTGAGCCTGAAGGACCAGACCATTGAAGTGGCGGGAAGAGGGGCTCCAGGAAGAGGGGCGACTAGCAGCTGGGAGGTGAGGCCAGGACGGGTTTCCTGCTTTGAGGGGAAGGAATGCCTCCACTCTGGTGGAAAAGGAGCGAGGGCGGCCGTGGGGTTAGAAATGTCTTAGGTGTCCGACGTCACTGTTCCCTCCTCACGTTCCTGCCGGTGCTCAGTGACAAGGGGAATGTTCATCTTTCCAAATGCCAGCTCGTGGTTTCCTTGGTATTTTCCATTGTTTTTCTGCTTATTTTTTAATTAATGTATTTATTTTAATTGGAGGCTAATTACTTTACAATATTGTAGTAGTTGTTGCCATACATTGACATGAATCAGCCATGGGTGTATTGTTTTTCTGGCCCTTCTTTCTTTTATTTCCACTCTGTTCTTTCTTATTTCCTTGTAGTTGCTAACTTCTGCCTGTTTGGGTTTTGTCTTGTTTGGTTCCATGTGGTAAAAAGTTAGCTTGATTATTAGAATATTTTTTTCCTTAATCTAGGCATTTGTTGTGAAAACACCTCTCTTAGAGAAGCTTGTGCCAAATCCCATAAATTTCAGTTTGTGTGTTTCCATTCATTGTTGTCCCAAAATGCCTTTGGATTTTTCTTTGACCACAGTCTGTTCTGGAGTGGATGTTCATCTCCATGTATCTGTGAATGTTCCAGCTCTCCTGCTGTTATTAGTGACTTGTTTCATATCACTGTCTTTGGAAAAGATACTTTATGTGATTTCAGTCTTAAATCTGTTAAAGACTTGTTTGGGGGACTTCCCTGGTGGTCCACTAGTTAAGACTTTGCCTTCCAATGCAGGAGATGCTGCTTCAACCCCCGGTCGAGGAGTTACGATCCCACATGCTTCTCGGCCAAAAAAACAAAACATTAAAAAAAAAAAAAGAAGAAGCAATATTATAACAGAGTCAATGAAGGCTTTTTTTAAAAAGATCTGTTTGGGTCCGAACATGTGCTCTGATCTGGTGACTGTTCTGTGCTCTTGAGAAAAATGTGTATTTTACTGCTGATGGGTAGATGGGTCAGGTTCTGTCTATAAGGTCCAACTGTTCCAATGTGTAGCTCGGTCCAGTGATTCCTTGTTGATTTTCTGTCTGATGAAAGTGGGGGTATTGCAGTCCCCACTGTGACTGTGTTTCTCACTTTTGGTCTGGTAATGTTTACTTTATCGTTTAGGCGCTCTGAGGTTGAGTGAGAACTTGTATAGTAGGCTTGTCTATGGACCGGGGTGATGATTGCAATCTCAAGTATAACCTTTATGTGCACTAGGAAGCCAAAAAAGTGTACGATTCACTTTTTCATGACATTGACTTTATTTGCTGGAACCAAAAACGCCTCTCAATTATGCCAATATTTCTGCTGTGAACCTCAAAGAACCTCACAGTTTCTTTAATTTGGGCTGAATTTGTTATTCTTTTATAGTTCCTTGAGGCATAAGGCTATTCTGTTTATTTGAGACCTTTCTTCCTTGTTCATATAGACATCCATCGCTATCAGTTCAGCTCTTAAACTGCTTTCCATAAGTTTTGTTATCTTGTATTTCCACTTTCATTTCTCCAAAAACTTTTTTTCTTTTTTGATTTTTCATTTCATCCACGAAGTCTAATCTCCACACATTAGTGATTTATCCTATTTTCCTCTAATAATTGTTTTGTAGTTTCATATCATTGTGGTTGAAAAAGATGCCTGAAATGACTTCAGTCTTCTTAAATATGTTACAACTCACATGGAGAATGGTCCACGTCCACTCGAGAAGACTGTTTTCTGCTGCTGTTGGATGCTTAAGTACATCCGATCTCATATGTAGTTTAAATCCAATGATTCTTTACAGATTTTCTATATGATTGCTCTATTGCTGAGTATGGAATTGATGTCCATATTATTATTGTATGATTGCCTATTTTCCCCTTGATTTTTAACAGGTGCTTAATATATTGAAGTGCTCCAAGTTTGGGCTTACAGACATGTACAGTTCTTCGATTTCCTTGATGAATTGATATATTTGTCATTATATAATGGCCTCCTTTGTCTCTTGTTACATGTTTTGGCTTACAGTCTATTTTGTCTGAGATGACTACAGTTATTCCTACGTTCTTTTCCTTTCCCTGGACTGTCTTTTCCATCCCTTCTCTTTAGGTCTATGTGTGACCAGTGAAAACTGATTTTTTGTATTACACAGTCCTGTGGGACTCAAGTAGGCTGAGTACCCTTGGTTGTTGGGGCGAGGTGATTGGAGGGTCTACCCCTTGGGGGTCAGCCACAAAGGCTGGGGCATAAGATGTGTGGACAGGCCCTTTCCAGGCAGATGCTGGTGGCTTGATTTTATGTTTGGTTCAAGCCAGAGGGAGAATGTGGAAACACTGTCCACTTGCTCCTTCAGTTCCCCAAGAGCATCCCAGTCAGCTACTGGATGCAGGGTTAGATGCCAGAGCCTCAGGCAGCAGTGGATAGTGTGTGCCGTCCAACTCAAATGAGGTGGTGGGTGTCCAAGCCTATTCCTGCTGCACTGAGCCTGGGGATGAGGCCATGGGGAGTGCTCTTTTATTTTCTTAGTCCTGTGGGGCTCAGCAATGTCCATCTGCATTGGCTACCAGAACTAAGTGATCTGAGGGCCTCTTCCTCTGATGCCAGCCTTTAAAGTTAAAATGCTCAACATCACTCATCATCAGAGAAATGCAAATCAAAACCACAATGAGGTACCATCTCATGCCGGTCAATGGCTGCCGTCAAAAAGTCTACAAACAATAAATGCTGGAGATGGTGTGGAGAAAAGGGAACCTTCTTACACTGTTGGTGGGAATGCAAACTAGTACAGCCACTATGGAGAACAGTGTGGTGATTCCTTAAAAAACTGAAAATAGATCTGCCATACGACCCAGCAATCCTACTGCTGGGCATACACACCTAGGAAACCAGAACTGAAAGAGACGCGTGTACCCCAGTGTTTATTGCAGCACTGTTTACAATAGGTAGGACATGGAAGCAACCTAGATGTCCACCGGCAGATGAATGGATAAGAAAGTTGTGGTACATACACAGAATAGAATATTACTCAGATATTAAAAAGAATGCATTTGAATCAGTTCTAATGAGGTGCATGAAACTGGAGCCTGTTATACAGAGTGAAGCAAGTCAGAAAGAAAAACACCAATACAGTATACTAACGCATATCTATGGAATTTAGAAAGATGGTAATGATAACCCTACATGCAAGACAGCAAAAGAGACAGAGATATAAAGAACAGAATTTTGGACTCTGTAGGAGAAGGCAAGGACGGGATGATTTGAAAGAATAGCATTGAAACATGTATATGACCATATGTGAAACAGATGACCAGTCCAAGTTCAATGCATGAAACAGGGCACTCAAAGCCGGTGCACTGGGACAATCCAGAGGGATAGGGTGGGAAGGGACGTAGGAGGGGGTTCAGGATGGGGGACACATGTACACCTGTGGCTGATTCATGTCAATGTATGGCAAAACCCACCACCATATTGTAAAGTAATTAGCCTCCAATCAAAATAAATTAGTAAAAAAAAGTTAGGGTGCTGGTATGAGGTTCAGATCCTTGACAGAGAAGCAAGGCATTGGGGGTTTCATCGTGATTGGAAGGCACTGTGCTGGGGGTGGGGTTCATGGTGAGCAGGTGTCCCAGAATTTCCCACCTATTTTGACATGGGGATTTCTAACTCATCCGATGTGTACAAGTCATTCAATGTACAAGTCATTCTGCATTTCTCTCAAAGGAACTGATCCATGTGTGAGTATTTTCGCTGTGTCCATGGGAGGAAGGAGCCTCCTGTGTTGCCATGTTGGTGACATCACCATGACATCACCCGATGCATTCTTGTAATAAGCAAGATGATCGTGAATTCTAAAGGGGAAGAGTTTGTCTTTATCTCCTGTCACTTATTCATATACTTGTTATATGTTTTAAAAATTATTATGGGTCAAAAATGTTGTTGAACAAGACAGACATGGTCCCTACGTTCATGGACCTTACTCACACGCGTGTGGAGAACAGGAATACACGAATCAATAGGAGTAAATAAAAGTTTATGATGGTGAAAGGTATAGCTAATGTCAAATGTATGTTCTCTAGGTGAAACCATTTCTCTGGAGTATGACAGTGTCTTTTCTTCTCAAGAGAGCTGAAGAGTGAGACTCCCTTTCCTAGCTGGTTCTGTAAGAGGACTGCTGATGTCATCACTGCACCGCCTCTCCTCTGCTCCAGGCCCCTCTGCCAGCCACTCCGCGTCTTTTGAGAAAGATGTCCATATGACCGCAAGCCAGGCAGCTCTGAAAACCATGCATCTTTTACAGATGGGAGTTGGGTCTCAGGCCAATGTCATCCTTTTTTTCTACCACATCTCTCCTATATTGTTTGGACATAAGAAGAGACCCACGGACACGATTCTCACGCACACGGCTGTGGCCAACCTTCTGGTGGTTCTCTCCTCGGGCATCCCCCATACAGTGGCAGCTTTCACGGCAAGGAAGCCCCTGTCTGCTCTCGGCTGCAAATTTGTGTACTATTTACAGAAGGTGGCTCACAGCACCACCCTGTGCTCCACGTGTGTCCTGAGCATCTACCAGTCCTTCACGCTCACCCCTGCGAGAGAAGGGAGGTCACTGCTCAGGGGAGGAGCCCCCAGGGTCACAGGCTCTTTCTGCTGCGCCTGTTGGGTATGCAGTGTTTTAATGTACATCTATGTTCCCGTGAAAATCACTGCTTCACCGAACAGGCACAATTATACGGATATGCAGGGCAATTGGTTCTGCTCATCCTCAAGTCCCAGTGCAGGGATTGTCATCCCGTGGTCCACCTCAGATGTCGTGTTTATTGGCCTCATGGTCTGGTCCAGTGGCTCCATGGTGCTTCTCCTGCACAGACACCACCAGAGAGTGCAGTATATTCACACCCGCACTGGGCACCACAGATGCCCCTCGGAGACCAGGGCCGCCCGCACCATCCTGATGCTGGTGGTCACCTTCGTCATCTTCTACGTGGCGACTTCTATTCTTGTTTTTTATATCACTGCCTTTTTTGATTTTCGACAATCGTTGATACAGACCTCTGATGTCTTGGTTTCCTGTTTTCCCACCATTTCTCCCTTCCTGCTGCTCCTCAGGGATCCTAGAACTGCTAGGATCTGCTCTTGAGTTGTTAGCAGGTGTGACTAAAGGTCTCACTTTAAATTTATTGTATTTAGCAGACAGCTTGAATTATAACAGAAATTATCCTGTAACTAATCAGTACCAAGTTTTTTAATTGAGTCATAATGAATAAGTAGCGTTACATTAGTCATGATTAAAAAGTAATATTACACCATATAGATACTTGTATATGTTGCAAAATGATCACCACAATTCTCCTTACCAACTCTGCATCCCTCCCTACACATGGTAAAAACGCTTTCTTCTGATGAGAACTTAAAAGTTTGAATCCCTCAGCATTTTCCAACAATGCAATGCAGTGTAATGAACTATAGTCACCATGATGGGCATCCCATTCCCATGATTTAATTATTTTGTAACTAGCTGTAGATGGTTGTTGATATTTGTATGTAAAATCCAATGAACAAAGAAGGTTAATTTAATGCAGGTGCTAATTTGGGGTATTTCAAAGTCAATCCATGAAATTATCTGCTCAGAAAAGACACAGGTTATTATTGAGGAAACCATTCACCCTTGACCATGGCAGCTTTCTGAAAGAACACTCCTTTCCTGTGGATCATTTCAAGAATTTCCACAAACTTTATCTCCATTAGTTGTGGGTAATACGTGGCAAACATTGGCCCATGATTCACTTATTGGTCTCATTAAATATTAATCCATGGTGTATGGAGATGTTATTTCATAGTGAAGATAAGAAATCTGAAAAGTGAAGGTCTTTTTCTGCATTACCTTCTTCTTCTTTAAACCTGGATTTCCTTTACATAGTCAACCATCATTAAATGTTATTGTTTAGGCAGACAGAATAATTGCAAGGACAGACATGAGGCTTTCCTCTTCATATGTGTCACTTGAATATTTCATTTTCAACCTTGCAAACAGCAACATGGGATTTATTTTCTGTTTGTCCTATCTTACTATTCCTGTGTTTTATTTTGTCTTTTCTTTGGACGTTGTGGTATTTGGTCTGTTCATATTTTCTATTTCTTCCTGGTTCAGTCTTGGAAAGTTGTACCTTTCAAAGGATTTGTCCATTTCTTCCATGTTTTCCATTTTATAGACCTAAGTGGTTTCTTAAGATTTTTTTTTTTTTTTTAATTTCTGGGGTGTTGGTTGTACTTTCTCATTTTTCTTTTTGGATTTCATTGATTGAGATCTCTCCCTTTTTTTCTTAACAAGTCGGGCTAAAGGTTAATAATTTTGTTTTTCTTTTCAAGGAACCAGCTTTTAGTTTCCTTGATCTCCTCTATCACTTATTTTCTCTCCATTTTATTTATTTCTGCTGTGATCTCTATGATTTCTTTCTTTTTAACTTTGGGTTTTGCTGTCCATCTTTCTCAAGTTGCCTTAGGTGTAATACTAGGTTGCTTAGGTTTTTTTTTCTAGTTTTGTGGCTTGTATCTGTATAAACTTCCCTCTTACAACTGCTTTTGCTGCATCCCATAGGTTTTGAATCATCATGCTTTCATTTTCATTTGTCTCTGGGATTTTTTATTTCTTCCTTGATTTCTTCAGCAAACCATTGGTCTTTCAGTAGCATGTTGTTTAGTCTCCACATGTTTGGTGTTATTTTTTTCAGGTTTTTCCTTTTAGTTGATTCTCGTCTCATAGCTTTACAATTGGAAAAGACTTTTGAGATCATTTCAATTTTCTTAACTTTACTGAGGCTTGCTTTATGACCCAGCTTGTGAACCTCCTGTAGAACAACCTATGTGCCATTGAAGACATTGTGTATTCTGCTGCTTTCGTATGGATGCTCAGTATGTATCAACTATAGACACTAAGGTCTAACGTGTTCCTTTCAGTCTGTGTTTCCTCGTTCATTTTCTGCCTCGGTGATCTATTTACTGGTGTGAGTGGAAAGTTGAAATCCTCTCCTATGATTGCGTTTCTGTTGATTTCTCCTTTTATGTCTATCAATATTTGACTTATACTTTGAAGTGCTCCTGGGAAGAACTGATGCTCAAATTGTGATGCTGGAGAAGACTCTTGAGAGTCCCTTTGACATCAGAGAGTGCAAACCAGTCAATCCTAAAGGAAATCAACCCTGAGTATTCATCAGAAAGACTGATGCTGAAGCTGAAGGTACAATACTTTGTCCTCCTGATGGGAAGAGCCAAGTCAATGGAAAGCACCCTGATGCTGCAAAAGATTGAGGGCAGGAGGAGAAGGGGACAATAGAGGATGAGATGGTTGGATGACATCATCAACTCAATGGACATGAACTTGAGCAAACTCTGGGAGATATCAAAGGACAAGGAAGCCTGGTGTGCTGCACTTCATAGGGTCGCAAAGAGTCAAACACTACTTAGCAACTGAACAACAACAAATGTTGGTGCATGTATATTTAAAATTATTATATCTTCTTCTTCAATTGATTGCTTGTCCCTTGTTCATTTTGTGTGTTCTTCTTTGTCTCTTGACAAAGTCTATTTTATCTCCTATCCAACTCAAATGGCTCAGAACCTAGAGACAGGCTGGTGGTCCAATGAGAATCTCTAGGAGGGGGATCCATGGGTGACATAGAACACATTATAATCTCCTTCTAGAGTCACATGGATGCGAGGGAGACTTGAGGACTGTGAGGAGGGAAACACTGGCTTCAAAGAGATTATTTTCCAGATTAAACATACCGAGATCATATGTAGAAAGTGTTGTGAAACGTAAATTCAGGGAAAAGCCCAGCCTCCAGATCATGTGCAGATGATCAGTGAGAAAACACTTTGGAACAGTCTGGAAAAGTGAGATCATGAAGGAAAATGACCAACAGGGAACAGTGAAGGGAGCCGTGGTGCACTGTGAATGTCCCTCCCCCCGTTATGACTTTCATTCTAAACTTGGGTTCTCCCACAGGGAACACATAAAACTCTCCCTGCCCTCTGCTCAGCTGCCCATGTGGACCTTCTCAATAATTGCCAGGAGTCGTCACTAGTCCCCAGGCCTGGATGAGGGTGAGGAGCACGGGGGGTAAGATCTGCTCCTCCCTGGAGACGCCCCAGACTCTCCATGCAGACAGAGTCACCTCCACTCCAGATGACATGATAATGGCTCCTCTGTGGGGAGATCGGGCCCAGGGACCCCGTCCCTATAACTGGGGCCCATCCTGACTGACACTTCCCTGCACAGAGTGTGGAGCCAAGTGCAGGCAGGTGAGTGCTCCCTTGTGTTCAGTCTCAGGGCAGGAAACGGGAGAGCAGGCTCTCCAGCAGGAGAGGCGCCCAGAGCTGTGCTGTCAGCACCTTGGGCAGGACAGGTGCTCCCCGGCCTCGTCCTGAGCTGCCCCGTCCGTGCCCTGGCTGGATGGGTGGACAGTGGGAATGTGCTGGGGTTGTATCTGAGTGGGAACAGAGCCATGAGTTCATGGCAAATCCTGTGTCCTGTGGCCCCTGAGAATGAGGGGAAGAGGCAGAGGGTCACCGTGGATGGAATCTGTACCAAGTCCTGTGTGACCAGAGCAGCAAGCTTCTCGACCTTGTATAAAAGTGTCTACTGACCTCGGACCTAATTGATTAGGGTTGGGTGTGAATATGATGGAATAGGTTGATATGCAACAGTTTGGGTTAGAACCTGAGAGTCCTGAAATAAGATCCAGTGACAGACACATACGGACAGAAGCACAGAGAGAAAGGCCGCCCTGTAACAACACTGCCATTCTCCTTCCCTACATGAACTCAGCCCAGTAATTTCTGCCATGATTTGCCTTCACGATTCTCCCTGTGTTGTATGATATGTATGTCAGTATGGCTCATGTCTTCCTCTCTCTAACTGAATGGCAAGATGCCCTCAGCCTTATTACCATGAGCAGCAGGGGAAAGAAAAAAGAATCTGTATTGACCCTGAATCCAGTTAACTTTCCAACCTGCCATAGTAGTGTAAATGTTAGAAAATAAGCATTGTTAGATTTTTAAAAGATTGGAATTAGGAATTGAAGGAGTAACCTCTGTGAGGATTCAATGTTTTATATTTGGAAATACGGTGAAATGTACCCTGGGCCATGCCAGAAATTGAAGTTTGGGTCCCACAAATATTCATATGTTGAAATCCTCTACCTTAAAGATGAGGGTGTCAGAAGAGCCTTTGGAGATGCTTATATTAAGTGGGAGGCCCTTTGTGAATAGGATTCCCACCTTGTCCAAACTGGGCTTCTCTGGTGACTCAGACGGTAAAGAAACTGCCTGCAAGGCAGGAGACCCAGATTCAACCCCTGGGTCAGGAAAATCCCCTGGAGAAGGAAGTAGCTGCCCTCTCCAGAATTCTTGCCTGGAGAATCCCATGGACAGAGGATCCTGGAGGGCTACAGTTCATGGGTCGTAAAGAGTCGGACATGACTGAGTGACTAACTTTTTTTCACTACCTGTCCAAATTCATGGACACTTCCATGCCCAGGCTGGTCCTCCCACACCTGTGGGTGCAGAGAGGCCCCTGGGGGCGGCAAGCACTAGAATGTGTGTTCCTGTCTCAGCACAGGGGCCCCTTCTGTGGGTTCATTTCTGACCCTGGCTGTGATGGTGCCTCCCCGGCTGTGACTGTTTGCAGCTGCGGGTTATGGGTCGTGTGAGGGCAGGTGTGTTCTGCAATTCCGGGTGATAACTGTTGGTTTCAGGGAGGCACTTCCCCTGTGAGGTGATCTTTGTGTGGCCCACAAAATGGACAAGCAGTAGC
Organism: Cervus canadensis; assembly: GCF_019320065.1. Lineage (NCBI taxonomy): Eukaryota > Metazoa > Chordata > Mammalia > Artiodactyla > Cervidae > Cervus > Cervus canadensis. Next base: position 12,601,271 of record NC_057403.1, on the reverse strand, counting down.
TATGGCCACATCACTCACCCCAGCAAATACTCAGCCCAAGAGGAAACAGGTGATGGACCATAATCGATTACTGAAATTGCAGTGAATCTAAAATGTACCTCATGATTATATATATGTACACATTGTGAAGGAGTCCGCAGTTGACTGAACTGATGCATCTGCTGCCTCACATATTAGGTGTCATCACCTGTGGTCACCAGGTTCTACATTAACCCTCAGACCTTGTTCACCTTATAACTGAAAGATTGTACCCCTTTACCATCTTCTCCCCTTTCCCCCGACCCCAGTTCCCAGGCGACCACCATTCGACTTTCTATGAGACTGATTTTCTTTTTTTTACGATTCTACCTATAATTGACAGAAACGGAGAAGGGAATGGCAGATATTTATGTCTGGATATTTCACACACCAAAGTGTCCTCGAGTTTCATCCATGCTGTTGCAAAAGGAAGGATTTCCACCTTTTAAAAACTGAGTTATATTCCTGTATAATACACCTCAGCTTCCTAATCTGCTCATCCATCAGTGGACACGGGCTGTTTCCACCTCTTGGCTCTTGTAACAATGCAGCGATGAACACAGGGGTCCAGAAAGTGCTTCAGGATCTTGATTTCATCCCCTTGTATATATGTACTAGAAGCAGGACTGCTGGGTCATATGGCAGATCTCGTTTTCGTTTCTGAGGAAATTTAACATTTTCCGCAGAGGCTGTACCCATTTCTGTTCCCACCAACAGTGTGTAAGTGTTCCTTTTTCTCAACATCCCTGCCAATTTGTTACCTCTTGTCTTTTGGGGAACAGACACTAACAGGCGAGAGACGCTATCACATTGGCATTTTGATCTGATGACTAGAGATATTGAGCACCTGGCCCTTTGTTTGCTGTCTTTGGGAAAATGTCTATTTGAGTCCTTTGTATATTTTAAACTGGGTTTTGGGTTTTTCCATAAACTCTTTTTATATTTTGGATGTTCACTCATCACTGGGTATGTGGATTGCTAATATTGTCTCCTACTGCATAGCTGCCTTTTCATGCTTTCCTTTGCTCGCAGAGGTCGTGTGATACACTCCCATTTGTTTCCCTTTGCTTTTGTGGTTAAATTCAAACCATTATGACCAAGACCAGTGTCAAGGAGCTCACTTCTTTCTTCACAGAGTTTCATGGTTTCAACTCTTACATCCCAGTCTTAGCCCAGTTGAGGCTATTTTTGTGTGTGATGTAAGATAGTCTGCAGCTTTTCTTGTAGTTTTAAAAATTGGGCCATAACTGACATAACATTCTATCAGATTCATGTGTATAAAATAATGATTCAGTATTTATCTAGGCCACCAGTTGGTTACAGTAAGCCTAATGAACATCTCTTACACATGCATTACATTTTTTTTTTTCATTCAGTCAGAATTTGGTAGGTTTTTTTTTTTTTCATTTATTTTTATTAGTTGGCAGCTAATTATTTCACAACATTGCAGTGGGTTTTGTCATACATTGACATGAATCAGCCATGGAGTTACATGTATTCCCCATCCCCATTGCCCCTCCCACCTCCCTCTCCACCCGATTCCTCTGGGTCTTCCCAGTGCACCAGGCCCGAGCACTTGTCTCATGCATCCCACCTGGGCTGGTGATCTGTTTCACCATAGATAATATACATGCTGTTCTTTCGAAACATCCCACCCTCTCCTTCTCCCACAGAGTCCAAAAGTCTGTTCTGTACTTCTGTGTCTCTTTTTCTGTTTTGCATATAGGGTTATCATTACCATCTTTCTAAATTCCATATATATGTGTTAGTATACTGTAATGGTCTTTATCTTTCTGGCTTACTTCATTCTGTATAATGGGCTTCAGTTTCATCCATCTCATTAGAACTGATTCAAATGAATTCTTTTTAATGGCTGAGTAATATTCCATGGTGTATATGTACCACAGCTTCCTTATCCATTCGTCTGCTGATGGGCATCTAGGTTGCTTCCATGTCCTGGCTATTATAAACAGTGCTGCGATGAACATTGTGGTGCACGTGTCTCTTTCAGATCTGGTTTCCTTGGTGTGTATGCCCAGAAGTGGTATTGCTGGGTCATATGGCAGTTCTAGTTCCAGTTTTTTAAGAGATCTCCACACTGTTCTCCATAGTGGCTGTACTAGTTTGCATTCTCACCAACAGTGTAAGAGGGTTCCCTTTTCTCCACAGCCTCTCCAGCATTTATTGCTTGTAGACTTTTGGATAGCAGCCATCCTGACTGGCATGTAATGGTACCTCACTGTGGTTTTGATTTGCATTTCTCTAATAATGAGTGATGTTGAGCATCTTTTCATGTGTTTGTTAGCCATCTGTATGTCTTCTTTGGAGAAATGTCTGTTTAGTTCTTTGGCCCATTTTTTGATTGGTCATTTATTTTTCTGGAATTGAGCTGCAGGAGTTGCTTGTATATTTTTGAGATTAATCCTTTGTCTGTTTCTTCATTTGCTATTATTTTCTCCCAATCTGAGGGCTGTCTTTTCACCTTGCTTATAGTTTCCTTTGTAGTGCAAAAGCTTTTAAGTTTCATTAGGTTCCATTTGTTTAGTTTTGCTTTTATTTCCAATATTCTGGGAGGTGGGTCATAGAGGATCTTGCTGTGATTCATGTCAGAGAGTGTTTTGCCTATGTTCTCCTCTAGGAGTTTTATAGTTTCTGGTCTTACATTTAGATCTTTAATCCATTTTGAGTTTATTTTTGTGTATGGTGTTAGAAAAGTGTTCTAGTTTCATTCTTTTACAAGTGGTTGACCAGTTTTCCCAGCACCACTTGTTAAAGAGGTTGTCTTTTTTCCATTGTATATCCTTGCCTCCTTTGTGAAGAAAGGTGTCCATAGGTTTGTGGATTTATCTCTGGCTTTCCTATTCTATTCAATTGATCTATATTTCCGTCTTTGTGCCAGTAACCATACTGTCCTTGATACTGTGGCTTTTTGTAATAGAGTCTGAAAGTCAGGCAGGTTGATTCCTCCAGTTCCAATTCTTTCTTTCTCAAGATTACTTTGGCTATTCGAGTTTTTTGTATTCCATACAAACTGTGAAATTATTTTTCCTAATTCTGTGAGAAAATACCGTTGTTAGCTTGATAGGATTGCATTGATCTATAGATTGCTTTGGTAGAATAGCCATTTTGGACAAATATTGATTCTTCCCAATCCATGAACAAGGTATGTTTCTCCATCCTGTTTGTGTCTTCTTTGATTTCTTTCACTCATGTTTTATAGTTTCTATGTATAGGTCTTTGTTTCTTTAGGTAGATATATGCCTAAGTATTTTATTCTTTTCATTGCAATGGTGAATGGAATTGTTTCCTTAATTTCCCTTTCTGTTTTCTCATTGTTAGTGTATAGGAATGCAAGGGATTTCTGTGTGTTAATTTTATATCCTGCAACTTTACTATATTCATTGATTAGCTCTAGTAATTTTCTGGAAGAGTCTTTAGGGTTTTCTATGTAGAGGATCATGTCATCTGCAAACAGCGAGAGTTTCACTTCTTCTTTTCCTATCTGGATTCCTTTTGCTTCTTTTTCTGCTCTGATTGCTGTGGCCAGAACTTCCAACACTATGTTGAATAGTAGTGGTGAGAGTGGGCACCCTTGTCTTGTTCCTGATTTCAGGGGAAATGCTTTCAATTTTTCACCATTGAGGGAAATGGCTTGCTGTGGGTTTGGTTCATATATAGCTTTTATTATGTTGAGGTATGTTCCTTCTATTCCTGCCTTATGGAGAGTTTTAATCATAAATGAGTGTGAAATTTGTCAAAGGCTTTTCTATGCATCTATTGAGATAATCATATGGTTTTTTATCTTTCAAACTTGTTAATGTGGCTGTATTACATTGATTGATTGTGGATATTAAATAGAATCCTTGCATTCCTGGGTAAAAGCCCACTTGGTCATGGTGTTGATTTTTAAAATGGTTGTTGGATTTTGTTTTGCTAGAATTTTGTTAAGGATTTTTGCAATCTATGTTCATACAGTGATATTGGCCTGTAGTTTCTTTTTTTGGTGGCATCTTTGTCCTGGTTTTGGGATTAGGGTGATGGTGGCCTCATAGAATTGAGTTTGGAAGCTTACCTTCATCTGCAGTTTTCTGGAAGAGTTTGAGTAAGATAGGTGTTAGCTCTTCTCTAAATTTTTGGTAGAATTCAGCTGTGAAGCCATCTGGTCCTGGGCTTTTGTTTGCTGGAAGATTTTTGATTACAGTTTCAATTTCATTGCTTGTGATGGGTCTGTTAAGATCTTCTATTTCTTCCTGGTTCAGTTTTGGAAAGTTATACTTTTCTAAGAATTTGTCCATTTCATCCAAGTTGTCCATTTTATTGGCATAGAGCTGCTGGTAGTAGTCTCTTATGATCCTTTGTATTTCAGTGTTGTCTGTTGTGATCTCTCCATTTTCATTTCTATTTGTTAATTTGGTTCTTCTCTCTTTGCTTCTTAATAAGTCTTGCTAATGGTTTGTCAATTTTGTTTATTTTTTCAAAAAACCAGCTTTTGGCTTTGTTGATTTTTGCTATGGTCTCTTTAGTTTCTTTTGCATTTATTTCTGCCCCAATTTTTAGGATTTCTTTCCTTCTGCTAACCCTGGGGTTCTTCATTTCTTCCTTCTCTAATTGCTTTAGGTGTAGAGTTAGGTTATTTATTTGGCTTTTTTCTTGTTTCTTGAGGTAAGCCTGTAATGCAATGAACCTTCCCCTTAGCACTGCTTTCAAAGTGTTCCATAGGTTTTGGGTTGTTGTGTTTTCATTTTCATTCATTTCTATGCATATTTTGATTTCTTTTTTGATTTCTTCTATGATTTGTTGGTTATTCAGAAGCGTGTTATTTAGCCTCCATATGTGTGGATTTTTAACAATTTTTTTCCTGTAATTGAGATCTAATCTTACTGCACTGTGGTCAGAAAAGATGACTGGAATGATTTCTATTTTTTTTTAATTTTCCAAGACTATATTTATGGCCCAGGATGTGACCTATTCTGGAGAAGTTTCCATGTGCACTTGAGAAAAAGGTGAAGTTGATTGTTTTGGGGTGAAATGTCCTATAGATATCAATTAGGTCTAGCTGGTCCATTGTGTCATTTAAGGTTTGTGTTTCCTTGTTAATTTTCTGTTTAGTTGATCTATCCATAGTTGTGAGTGGGGTATTAAAGTCTCCCACTATTATTGTGTTACTATTAATTTCCTCTTTCATACTCGTTAGCGTTTGCCGTACATATTGCGGTGCTCCTATGTTGGGTGCACATATATTTATAATTGTTATATCTTCTTCTTAGATTGATCCTTTGATCATTATGTAGTGTCCTTCTTTGTCTCTTTTCACATCCTTTATTTGAAAGTCTATTTTATCTGATATGAGTATTGCAACTCCTGCTTTCTTTTGTTCTCCGTTTGCGTGAAATATTTTTTTCCAGCCCTTCACTTTTAGTCTGTATGTGTCTCTTGTTTTGAGGTGGGTCTCTTGTAGACAGCATATATAGGGGTCTTGTTTTTGTATCCATTAGAATTTGGTAGGTTTTTGACTACCAGTTTCAGTCTTTAGATGTGGATGTTCAGTTTTCCAAACAGCACTTGTTGAAGAAACTATCCTTTTTCTGTTATATATTCTTAGTGCCTCTGTCAAAATTTAATTAACCAGTGGAGCTTGGGTTTGTTTCTGCCTCTTCATTCTGCTCCATTGATCTGTCTGTTTAAATGCCCATACCATAGTGTTTCTGTTACTATAAATTTGACATACAGTTTGAAATAAAGAAGTTTCATGGTTTTTTGTTCTTTCTCTAGATTCTTTCACCATTTGGGTATTTTTTGACTGCCTACAAATTTGTTTCTTTGTCTGTTTGTTTGTTTTTCTGTTTCTGAGAATAATGACGTTGAAAATGGTTGAATTAAGCCAACAATGTTGCTGAAGAAGGCAGACATGTTGCCAAAGTTGACAGACAGAACTTCCATGGAGATAGGAGATCAGCATATAAAAGCAAATAGAAAGCTGTTGTATAACCCGGGGAGCTCAGCTCGGTGATGACCTCGAGGGGCACAGTTGGGAGACAAGGGAGGCTCAAGAGGAAGAGGATATATATTTATACATGTATACTTATATCTGATTCACACTGTTCTACAGCAGAAGCTATCAAAACACTGCAAAGCAATTAGCCCCCAATTTAAAAAATTTAAATAAAAGTAAATTTAAAAATATAAAATAATAACGGTGGATGCTTTAACTGGTATCAGGAGCATGTTATCCAGGTAAACGCACTTCTCTGGACTATGACAGTGTCTTCTCTTTTCAGGAGAAGTAAAATGTGGGAATCCTTGTCCACTGTGAGTTACATAAGAAGACTGCTGGTGTCTCTATCTGCAGAGTCTCCTGTCTGCTCCAGGCCACTCTGAAGTCCTGTCCATGTCTTTTCACAAAGATGCCCTGAGAACCATAAGCCAGGCAGCCCTGAAAACCACATATCTGACACAGATAGGAGTTGGGTCTCTGGCCAATGCCATCCTTTTCTCCCGCAGCATCTCTCCAGTCTTGCTTGGCCACAAGCAGAGACCTCCACACACGATTCTCACCCACGTGGCCCTGTCCAATCTTTTGTTTCTTCTGTCCTCTGGGGTTCCCTACACAATGGCTGCTTTTGTTTTGAGGAAGCCCCTGTCCAGCTTTGGGTGTAAGTTTGCATATTACATCCAGAGGGTGGCTCGCAGCACCGCCCTATGCTCCACCTGCGTCCTGAGCACCTATCAGGCCTTCACTCTCACCCCCAGGAGAGCGGAGTGGGTGATGCTCAGAGGAAGGGCCCCCAGGGTCACTGGTCCTTCCTGCTGCACCTGCTGGATGCTCAGTCTCTTAATATACATCCCTGTTCCTCTGAAAATCACTGGTCCGTGGGACACACACAACTCTACGGATTCCCAAGGCAATTGGTTCTGCTCGGTCTCAGGTAATGTCATAGGCTTTGGCTACTTGTGGTCCATCTCTGATGTCATGTTTATTGGCCTCATGGTCTGGTCCAGTGGCTCCATGGTGTTTCTCCTGCTCAGACACCACCAGAGGGTTCAGTATATTCACACCCCCACTGGGTACCACGGATGCCCCCCGCAGACCAGAGCAGCCCGCACCATCCTGATGCTCATGGTCACCTTCGTCACCTTCTACCTGCTGAATTACAGTTTTGTTTTTCATATCAGTGCCTCTTCAGATTTTCGTCTCTGGTTGCTCCAGGTCTCTAATGTCTTGGCTTCTTGTTTCCCCACTATTTCCCCACTCCTGCTGCTCCTGAGGGATCCTAGAACTCCTAGGTTCTGCTCTTGAGTTGTTAGAATGAATGGATAAAGTGCTAAATATCTAGTAGACACCTTCGATAATAATTGTATCTATTCTGTAAGTACTCAGTATCATTCTTTGTGAATCGATGTATAATTATATTAATTTCAGATAGACAACGTAATGAATGGATATTTGTATCCAAAATGATCACAGTAAGTCTAGTTACCATCCCTCTACCTTCACAGATGATATGAATTATTTTCTTGTGATCAGAATTTTGCCACATTTATTTAGTTAGTTTTTGGTTATTATTTGGCTGTGCAACATGTGGGATCTTAGTTCCCAGACCAGGGATTGAACCTACACCCCTGCAGCAGAAGCTTGAAGTCTTAACCACTGGACTGCCAGGGAAGTCCCCATCAGAAGAACTTTGAAGGTCAAGTCTCTTAGCATTTGTCAAGTATTCAATTATTATAATTGACTATATTCACCATGAGGTACACTATACCCCCTTGAATTGTTTATTCTATAAGTTGATAGCTTTTGATGTTTGCACTCAATACCCTGGAGGAGGAAATGGCAACCCACTGCAGTATTCTTGCTTAAAAAATCCCATGGACTGTAGCCTACCAGGCTCCTCTGTCCATGGAATTGGAAAGAGTCGGATACGACTGAGCAACTGAGCACTCAGTACATTTCTACATAAACTCCATTGAATTAAAAAGGTTCATTGGATGCAGTGATGCCTTAGGAGAGCTGAAAATCCATCCATGAAATTATCTGCTCGAAAAACCTACCTACCATTATTGAGGAAATGATTTCCGTCTTGACCAGTGCAGCCGTCTGAAGGAAACCTCCTTTCTCAGGAACATTTCAAGAGTTTCCACAAACTTTATCTCCATGTGTTGTGGCTAATACCTGACACATTGGCACGCAATCCAATATAGGTCTCCACAAATATTAGTCTTGTGCGGGTGAAGATCTGATTCCTGAGATAAAGAGAACACACAGGAAAACAGAGAATGTGTTCTTCTATATTTCCTGTAACTGTACTTCACTCTTAACTCGCCAGTATGCTGTAGTGTTACACAGAAAATCCATGTTGTTCAATGGCTTGCTTCTCCTTTAAACCTGGATTGTTTACATGGAGGACCCTCAATAAACTTAATTGATTAGATGAATCATATAATCTGAAGGAGAGACCAGAAGTTGCTTTTTTTAAAAAAAAAAAATCAGTTCCTTGACTATATAGTTTTCTTGATGGCATTTTGCAACCTGAGATTTGTTTCTATTTGTCCAATCTATTTTTTCTGTTTGTTTTTTTTTTGCCATCTTTTTGGAGTGTAATTATTTAAGTCCCATTTTAAAATTTTAAGGTTTTAAGGTATAGCTATTTTTCAGTGATGTTTCAGCCATCAAGTATGGATTCCCAAGTAGTGTTTATTTCAAACCCACCTGCCAATGCAAGAGATGTAAGAGACGCAGGGTCGATTGCTGGGTGGGGAAGATCCCCTGGAGGAGGGCACAAGAGCCCACTCCAGTATTCTTGCCTGGAGAATCCCATGGCGGGCTGCAGTTCAGTAGGTCACAAAGAGTTGGACTTGGTTGAAGTGACTTAGCATGCAGGCATATGTTATTATTGACAGTTAATACTATGAGTTTTCTCTGTCATGAACTGGTTGTGTCTTATGCAAAAAAAGCAATGAAGAGGTATAGTTTATGCATGTATCAATATGATTACATTTTCCAATGGTCATAGTTCTTTTTTTTAAAGTGTTTTCCTCTTTGGTGTAACTTACCTTTTGTGTGAAGAATTTCCTTTAACTTTCACAGAATTTGTTTTAATATGAGTGAATTATTTCAATGTTTATCTAAAAGTACCATTATTTTACTTACTGTTTTTCCTATTAAAGTGTATGAAAAGGTAATAAAATGTGACCAATAAGAAAAGTATACTTAGCAATAGACAATCTCCTTTTAAGCACTAATTAGCTAAATGCCTATGATTTATTTTTATTTTTAACATAATTGATTGGAAGCAATTTCAAATCTACTTCATTTTTCACACTGCTGTATATAAATAGATAACTAATAAGGACCTACTGTATAAACAGCACAGGGCTGGGCCGCCCTGCCCACCGGGTACAGTGGAATGGGGGTTCCCAAACGTGAGTCAGCTGAACTGAAATGGATGACGCTAGAGCCTATTGAACAGAGTGAGCTCAGAAAGAGAGAAAGAAACATCGTGCATTAACACATACAATTGGCACAGACGAGCCTGTTTCAGGGCAGGAACAGAGTCGCAGACGTAGAGAGCAGACATGTGGGCAGGCAGGGTGGGGAGAAGGTGGACGGATTCAAGGAGCAGCGCTGACACATACACACGCCCGCGTGTCAGACAGCCAGTGGGAAGCCGCTATGTACCGCAGGGAGCTCAGGTCAGTGCTCTGCGATGACCTAGAGCAGTGGGGTGGGGAGGGAGTGGGGGAGGAGGCTCATGAGGGAGGGGATACACATACTATGTCTGACTCACACTGCGGCATGGCAGAAACCCACACAGCATCATAAAGCACTTATCCTCCCACAGGACACGGAAGCAACCGAGATGTCCATCAGCAGACAAATGGATAAGAAAGCTGTGGTACATATACACAATGGAATGTTACTCAGCCATTAAAAAGAATACTTTTGAATCAGTTCTAATGAGGTGGATGAAACGGGAGCCTGTTATACAGAGTGAAGTAAGACAGAAAGAAAAATACTAATACAGTATATTAATACATATATATGGAATTTAGAAAGATGATAACGATCACCCTATATGTGAGACAGCAAAAGAGACACAGATATAAAGAACAGACTTTCGGACTCTGTGGGAGAAGGTTAGGGTGGGATGATTTAAGAGAATAGCATTGAAACATGAATATTACCATATGTGAAACAGATCACCAGTCCAGGTTGGATGCATGAGACAGGGTGCTCCGGGCTGGTGCACTGGGATGACCCTGAGGGATGGGATGGGGAGGGAGGTGGGAGGGGGGTCAGGATGGGGACACATGTACACCCATGGTCGATTCATGTCAATGTATGGCAAAAACCAGTACAATATTGTAAAGTAATGAGCCTCCAATTAAAATAAATACATTAACTAAAAAAAATAGATGGAGGTTCAAGGGGAAGGTCAGGCTAGGGTGTCTGGTCTACAGGAAGACGCGCACCACCGCTGCCTTCACACACATCAGCTCGGACCAAAACGGTGCTCTGGCTGAGGTGGTGGAAGCCGTCAGGATCAACTACAGTGACAGATACGAGGAGATCTGCATCACTGGGGAGGCCGTGTCCTGGGTCCAAAGTCAGTGGCTCCCGCTGCCAAGCTGGAAAAGGCGAGGGTCAAAGAACAGGCCACCAAACTGGGCTGAATGTACACTATTGAGTTTTCCATACATGGGTGTGATAAATACTTCTTTTGCCAACCCCGATACCCCGCCAAGAAATTTTTTTTTTGGCTGTGAGACATGTGGAATCTTAGTTCTCCAACCAGGGATGGAAATTGGGCCTCCTGCACTGGAAGCTCAGAATCCTAACAACTGGACTACCCGGGAAGTCCCTCGGAACTTTGTAAATAAAGTCATAGGCACACTAGACCTGGGATCCAGTGATGACGCTCATTACTGTGGAGACATGAAAATGCATTGAGTGCTGTGTGTCAACCTGGATGGGAGGGGAGCTTGAGGGAGCATGGATACATGTAATATGTATGACCGAGTCCCTTTGCTATCCACCTGAAACTGTCACAACATTGTTAATTGGCTATACTTCAAGACAAAATAAAAAGTTTAATAAACCATCTGAAACAAAACAAACCAAAAAAAATGAAGGACATGGGCTTTCTTTTCACATTGATTAAAATTTCCTAAAACTGAGTGCAGTAGAGACAACGGGCTTCCCTGGTGGCTCAGTGTAAGATTCCAACTGCAATGTAGGAGATGTGGGTTCGATCCCTGGGTTGGGAAGAATCCCTGGAGGAGGAAATGGCAACCCACTCTAGTATTCTCGCCTGGGAAATCCCATGGACAGAGGAACCTGGCGGGCTAGAGTCTATGGGGTCACAAAGAGTCACACACATCTTGGCCACTAAACAACAACAACAAAGACCACAACTCTGAATAAACTAAGATCATTGAAAAAAAAATAAAACTAAGATCATTGAGTGGTATACTTTATGGTTTTGTTTTCTTTTTTTCATTTATTTTTATTAGTTGGAGGCTAATTACTTTACAATATTGTAGTGGTTTTTGCCATACATTGACATGAATCAGCCATGGAGTTACATGTGTTCCCCATTCTGATCCTCCTCCCACCTCCCTCCCCATCCGATCCCTCTGGGTCTTCCCAGTGCACCAGCCCTGAGCACGTGTCTCATGCATCCAACCTGGGCTGGCGATCTGTTTGACACTTGATAATATACATGTTTCAATGCTCTTCTCTCAGATCATCCAACCCTGGCCTTCTCCAACAGAGTTCAAAAGTCTGTTCTATACATCTGTGTCTCTTTTTCTGTCCTGCATACAGGGTTATCGTTACCATCTTTTTAAATTCCATATATATGCATTACTATACTGTATTGGTGTTTAGCTTTCTGGCTTACTTCACTCTGTATAATAGGCTCCAGTTTCATCCATCTCATTAGAACTGATTCAAATGTATTCTTTTTAATGGCTGAGTAATATTCCATTGTGTATATGTACCACAGCTTTCTTATCCATTCGTCTGCTGAAGGGTATCTAGGTTGCTTCCATGTCCTGGCTATTATAAACAGTGCTGCGATGAACATTGGGGTGCACGTGTCTCTTTCAGGTCTGGTTTCCTTGGTGTGAATGTCCAGGAGTGGGATTGCTGGGTCATATGGCAGTTCTATTTTCAGTATTTTAAGGAATCTCCACACTGTTCTCCATAGTGACTGTACTAGTTTGCATTCCCACCAACAGTGTAAGAGGGTTCCCTTTTCTCCACACTCTCTCCAGAACTTATTGCTTGCAGACGAGTGGTATACTTTAAATGGATAAGGTATATGGTATGTGAATTAAATCTCAAAGAACTGTTGCCAAAATAAAATTTATGAACACCTGACAAAAAAAGCAAATATATATAATGCTTTGAGGAATAACCCCAATTACAAGTATAGTTTAAAAGAAGTTATTGATGCACCTTAAAGTGTCCCTATAGTACCCAATGACAACTTTGATTCTGAATTCCCTTTTCCCACAAGGAATACAGAAAGTTTTCTGCCAGCTATTTGACTGCCCATTCAGATCTTTTCATTCATTCCCAAAAGGTGTCCTTAATCACCCAAGGAGGAAGATGATGACTTACACTGGGGATAAAACTTGCTCCTCACTGGAAACGGCCCAGACTCCCCATGCAGTCAGTGTCACCCACACAGCAGGTGACGTGATAATGGAATCTCTGGAGAGACCAAGGCTAGAAATACCATCCCTACAACCATGACCTCAGGTGCTCGGGGCTCATCCTGAGTGGCACGTCCCTGCACAGAGCTCTGAAGCAAAGACCAGACAGTGAGTGCTTCCTTCTGTTCAATCTCAGGGCAAAGACTGGGAGAGACGTTGCCTCCAGCACGAGAGGGACTTAAGACTTAACTCACACTGGGCGGGACAGGGGCAACACTGCCTCCCTTGAGCAACCACATCCATGCTCTGCTGGGAGGAGGGTGGCTGTGTGCCCGGGAGAGTCTCAGGCCGGGAGCAGAGGCGGGTCGTCCACCACAGATCCCTGTGCCCTGGAGTCTCTAAAGATGAGAGAGGAGGGATGGGGTCTCTGGAATGTGTGCCAAGCCTTGGATGATCCAGTCACTGAGCTCCTCCCTGTTGTTAACAAGGACTCCACTCGTTGTAGCAGACCTCACAGATCTATGCTTGCAGGGGAAGGAGTCCCCCTGCCCCCTTTCTCAGTGTATCTCCACGTGGGACCTTATTCCAGGCTCCTTTAGTCCCGCTGCCCACAGCTCAAGACGATGCCTGTAAGCAGCTCATTCTCGGCATTCCCTCAGCACTGGGCTACACACCAGCTCTGATTTCAGGGCTCAGCTGTGATGAGTTACACATTCCTGTCAACACAACAGAATTCCTGCTGCTTCCACTGTATTGTAAGCATTTTTATACACAGAAGTAAAAAAAGAAAAAACGAAGACAATATGAGGAAACCAGTGTAGCAAGAAGTGCTCAGGAGCAAAAGAAAGACAGAACTGCCTTTAAATTGTGTTTTGTGAAAGCAGAGGTGTGTCATCAGAAAAGGGGCAGGAAAATAGGACTCCGGGGTTCTCTGCTTTCTTTCTAAGAAAGGTTGCTTCCAGCTTGTCCTTTACACAGAGAGAGGGACCTTCCCAGTCTAGTCCCCACGCATCTGTGGGTGTAGAGGCTCCTGAGGTGATTCTGAGCAGGTGGGGCCAGGAGGCTGAGCCTGAACGAGCAGACCACTGAAGTGGCCAGAAGAGGGGCTCCAGGAAGAGGGGTGACTAGGAGCTGGGAGGTGAGGCCAGGATGGGTTTCCTGCTTTGAGGGGAAGGAATGCCTCCGCTCTGGTGGAAAAGGAGTGAGGGCGGCCGTGGGGTTAGAAATGTCTTAGGTGTCCGACGTCACTGTTCCCTCCTCACGTTCCTGCCGGTGCTCAGTGACAAGGGGAATGTTCATCCTTCCAAACGCCAGCTCGTGGTTTCCTTGGTATTTTCCATTGTTTTTCTGTTTATTTTTTAATTAATGTATTCAATTGGAGGCTAATTACTTTACAATATTGTAGTGGTTTTTGCCATACATTGACATGAATCAGCCATGGGGGTATTGTTTTTCTGGACCTTATTTCTTTTATTTCCACTCTGTTCTTTCTTATTTCCTTGTAGTTGCTAACTTTTGCCTGTTTGGGTTTTGTCTTGTTTGGTTCCATGTGGTAAAAAGTTAGCTTGATTATTAGAATATTTTTTTCCTTAATCTAGGCATTTGTTGTGAAAACATCTCTCTTAGAGAAGCTTGTGCCAAATCCCATAAATTTCAGTTTGTGTGTTTCCATTCATTGTTGTCCAAAAATGCCTTTGGATTTTTCTTTGACCACAGTCTGTTCTGGAGTAGATGTTCATCTCCATGTATCTGTGAATGTTCCAGCTCTCCTGCTGTTATTGGCAACTTGTTTCATATCACTGTCTTTGGAAAAGATACTTTATGTGATTTCAGTCTTAAATCTGTTAAAGACTTTTTTGGGGGACTTCGCTGGTGGTCCACTAGTTAAGACTTTGCCTTCCAATGCAGGGGATGCTGGTTCAATGCCCAGTCGAGGAGTTATGATCCCACATGCCTCTCGGCCAAAAAAACAAAACATTAATAAAAAAAAAAGAAGAAGCAGCAATATTATAACAGAGTCAATAAAGGCTTTTTTAAAAAAGATCTGTTTGGGTCCGAACATGTGCTCTGATCTGGTGACTGTTCTGTGCTCTTTAGAAAAATGTGTATTTTACTGCTGATGGGTAGATGGGTCAGGTTCTGTCTATAAGGTCCAACTGTTCTAATGTGTAGCTCGGTCCAGTGATTCCATGTAGATTTTCTGTCTGATGAAAGTGGGGGTATTGCAGTCCCCACTGTGACTGTGTTTCTCACTTTTGGCCTGGTAATGTTTGCTTTATCGTTTAGGCGCTCTGAGGTTGAGTGAAAACTTTTATAGTAGGCTTGTCTATGAACCGGGGTGATGATTGCAATCCCAAGTATAACTGTTATGTGCACTGGGAAGCCAAAAAAGTGTACGATTCACTTTTTCGTGACATTGACTTTATTGCTATGGTCTGGAACCAAATGCACACCGCCTCTCAATTATGCCAATATTTCTGCTGTGAACCTCAAAGAACGTCAAAGTTTCTTTCCTTTGGGCTGAATTTGTTATTCTTTTATAGTTCCTTGAGGCATAAGGCTATTCTGTTTATTTGAGACTTTTCTTCCTTGTTCATATAGACATCCATCACTATCAGTTCAGCTCTTAAACTGCTTTCCATAAGTTTTGTTATCTTGTATTTCCACTTTCATTTCTCCAAAAACGTTTTTTCTTTTTTGATTTTTCATTTCATCCATGAAGTTTAATCTCCACACATTAGTGCTTTATCCCATTTTCCTCTATAATTGTTTTGAAGTTTCATATCATTGTGGTTGAAAAAGATGCCTGAAATGACTTCAGTCTTCTTAAATATGTTATGACTCACATGGAGAATGGTCCACGTCCACTCGAGAAGACTGTTTTCTGCTGCTGTTGGATGCTTAAGTACATCCGATCTCATATGTAGTTTAAATCCAATGATTCTTTATAGATTTTCTATATGATTGCTCTATTGCTGAGTATGGAATTGATGTCCATATTATTATTGTATGATTGCCTATTTTCCCCTTGATTTTTAACAGGTGCTTAATATATTGAAGTGCTCCAAGTTTGGGCTTACAGACATATACAGTTGTTCGATTTCCTTGATGAATTGACATGTTTGTCATTATGTAATGGCCTCCTTTGTCTCTTGTTACATGTTTTGGCTTACAGTCTATTTTGTCTGAGATGATTACAGTTACTCCTACGTTCTTTTCCATTTCCCTGGACTGTCTTTTCCATCCATTCACTTTAGGTCTATGTGTGACCAGTGAAAACTGATTTCTTGTATTACACAGTCCTGTGGGACTCAAGTAGGCTGAGTACCCTTGATTGCTGGGGTGAGGTGATTGGAGGGTCCACCCCTTGGGGGTCAGCCACAAAGGCTGGGGCATAAGATGTGTGGACAGGCCCTTTCCAGGCAGATGCTGGAGATTTGATTTTACATTTGGATCAAGCCAGAGGGAGAATGTGGAAACAGTGTCCACTTGCTCCTTCAGTTCCCCGAGAGCATCCCAGTCAGCTACTGGATGCAGGGTTAGATGCCAGAGCCTCAGGCAGCAGTGGATAGTGTGTGCCGTCCAACTCAAATGAGGTGGTGGGTGTCCAAGCCTGTTCCTGCTGCCCTGAGCCTGGGGATGAGGCCATGGGGAGTGCTCTTTTATTTTCTTAGTCCTGTGGGGCTCAGCAATGTCCATCTGCATTGGCTACCAGAACTAAGTGATCTGAGGGCCTCTTCCTCTGATGCCAGCCTTTAAAGTTAAAATGCTCAACATCACTCATCATCAGAGAAATGCAAATCAAAACCACAATGAGGTACCATCTCACGCCGGTCAATGGCTGCTGTCAAAAAGTCTACAAGCAATAAATGCTGGAGAGGGTGTGGAGAAAAGGGAACCCTCTTACACTGTTGGTGGGAATGCAAACTAGTACAGCCACTATGGAGAACAGTGTGGTGATTCCTTAAAAAACTGAAAATAGATCTGCCATACAACCCAGCAATCCTACTGCTGGGCATACACACCGAGGAAACCAGAACTGAAAGAGACACGTGTACCCTAATGTTTATCGCAGCACTGTTTACAATAGGTAGGACATGGAAGCAACCTAGATGTCCACTGGCAGATGAATGGATAAGAAAGTTGTGGTACATACACAGAATAGAATATTACTCAGCTATTAAAAAGAAAGCATGTGAATCAGTTCCAATGAGGTGGGTGAAACTGGAGCCTGTTACACAGTGTGAAGCAAGTCAGAAAGAAAAACACCAATATACTAATGCATATATATGGAATTTAGAAAGATGGTAATGATAACCCTACATGCAAGACAGCAAAAGAAACAGAGATATAAAGAACAGACTTTTGAACTCTGTGGGAGAAGGCAAGGACGGGATGATTTGACAGAATAGCATTGAAAGATGTATATTACCATATGTGAAACAGATGACCAGTCCAAGTTTGATGCATGAAACAGGGCACTCAAAGCTGGTGCACCGGGACAACCCAAAGGGATGGGGTGGGGAGGGACGTAGGAGGTGGTTCAGGATGGGGGACACATGTACACCCGTGGCTGATTCATGTCAATGTATGGCAAAAACCACTACAATATTGTAAAGTAATTAGCCTCCAATCAAAATAAATTAATAAAAAAAATTAGGGTGCTGGTATGAGGTTCAGATCCTTGACAGAGAAGCAAGGCATTGGGGGTTTCATCGTGATTGGAAGGCACTGTGCTGGGGGTGGGGTTCATGGTGAGCAGGTGTCCCAGAATTTCCCACCCCATTTGACATGGGGATTTCTAACTCATCCGATGTGTACAAGTCATTCAATGTAGAAGTCATTCTGCATTTCTCTCAAAGGAACTGATCCATGTGTGAGTATTTTCGCTGTGTCCATGGGAGGAAGAAGCCTCCTGTGTTGCCATGTTGGTGACATCACCATGACATCACCCGATGCATTCTTGTAATAAGCAAGATGATCGTGAATTCTAAAGGGGAAGAGTTTGTCTTTATCTCCTGTCACTTATTCATATACTTGTTATATATTTTAAAAATTATTATGGGTCAACAATGTTGTTGAACAAGACATACATGGTGCCTACATTCATGGACCTTACTCACACGCGTGTGGAGAACAGGAATACACGAATCAATAGGAGTAAATAAAAGTTTATGATGGTGAAAGGTATAGCTAATGTCAAATGTATGTTCTCTAGGTGAAACCATTTCTCTGGAGTATGACAGTGTCTTTTCTTCTCAAGAGAACTGAAGAGTGAGACTCCCTTTCCTAGCTGGTTCCGGAAGAGGACTGCTGACGTCGTCACTGCACAGCCTCTCCTCTGCTCCAGGCCCCTCTGCCAGCCACTCCGCGTCTTTTGAGAAAGATGTCCATATGACCGCAAGCCAGACAGCTCTGAAAACCATGCATCTTTTACAGATGGGAGTTGGGTCTCTGGCCAACGTCATCCTTTTTTTCTACCACATCTCTCCTATATTGTTTCGACATAAGAAGAGACCCACGGACACGATTCTCACGCACACAGCTGTGGCCAACCTTCTGGTGGTTCTCTCCTCGGGCATCCCCCATACAGTGGCAGCTTTCACGGCAAGGAAGCCCCTGTCTGCTCTCGGCTGCAAATTTGTGTACTATTTACAGAAGGTGGCTCACAGCACCACCCTGTGCTCCACGTGTGTCCTGAGCATCTACCAGTCCTTCACGCTCACCCCTGCGAGAGAAGGGAGGTCACTGCTCAGGGGAGGAGCCCCCAGGGTCACAGGCTCTTTCTGCTGCGCCTGTTGGGCATTCAGTGTTTTAATGTACATCTATGTTCCCGTGAAAATCACTGCTTCACCAAACAGGCACAATTATACGGATACGCAGGGCAATTGGTTCTGCTCATCCTCAAGTCCCAGTGCAGGGATTGTCATCCTGTGGTCCACCTCAGATGTCGTGTTTATTGGCCTCATGGTCTGGTCCAGTGGCTCCATGGTGCTTCTCCTGCACAGACACCACCAGAGAGTGCAGTATATTCACACCCGCACTGGGCACCACAGATGCCCCTCGGAGACCAGGGCCGCCCGCACCATCCTGATGCTGGTGGTCACCTTCGTCATCTTCTCCGTTGCGACCTCTATTCTTGTTTTTTATATCACTGCCTTTTTTGATTTTCGACAATCGTTGATACAGACCTCTCATGTCTTAGTTTCCTGTTTTCCCACCATTTCTCCCTTCCTGCTGCTCCTCAGGGATCCTAGAACTGTTAGGATTTGCTCTTGAGTTGTTAGCAGGTGTGACTAAAGGTCTCACTTTAAATTTATTGTATTTAGCAGACAGCTTGAATTATAACAGAAATTATCCTGTAAGTAATCAGTACCAAGTTTTTTTAATTGAGTCATAATGAATAAGTAGCGTTACATTAGTCATAATGAAAAAGTAATATTACACCATATAGATACTTGTATATGTTGCAAAATGATCACCACAATTCTCCTTACCAACTCTGCATCCCTCCCTACACATGGTAAAAACGCTTTCTTCTGATGAGAACTTAAAAGTTTGAATCCCTCAGCATTTTCCAACAACACAATGCAGTGTAATCAACTATAGTCACCATGCTGGACATCCCATTCCCATGACTTAATTATTTTGTAACTAGCTGTAGATGGTTGTTGATATTTGTATGTAAAATCCAATGAACAAAGAAGGTTAATTTAATGCAGGTGTTAACTTGGGGTATTTCAAAGTCAATCCATGAAATTATCTGCTCAGAAAAGACACAGGTTATTATTGAGGAAGCCATTCACCCTTGACCATGGCAGCTTTCTGAAAGAACACTCCATTCTTATGGATCATTTCAAGAATTTCCACAAACTTTATCTCCATTAGTTGTGGGTAATACGTGGCAAACATTGGCCCATGATTCACTTATTGGTCTCATTAAATATTAATCCATGGTGTATGGAGATGTTATTTCATAGTGAAGATAAGAAATCTGAAAAATGAAGGTCTTTTTCTACATTACCTTCTTCTTCTTTAAACCTGGATTTCCTTTACATAGTCAACCATCATTAAATTTTATTGTTTAGGCAGACAGAATAATTGCAAGGACAGACTTGAGGCTTTCCTCTTCATATTTGTCACTTGAATATTTCATTTTCAACCTTGCAAACAGCAACTTAGGATTTATTTTCTGTTTGTCCTTCTTACTACTCCTGTGTTTTATATTGACTTTTCTTTGGACATTGTGGTATTTGGTCTGTTCATATTTTCTATTTCTTCCTGGTTCAGTCTTGTAAAGTTGTACCTTTCAAAGGATTTGTCCATTTCTTCCATGTTTTCCATTTTATAGACCTAAGTGGTTTCTTAAGATTTTTTTTTATTTCTGGGGTGTTGGTTGTACTTTCTCATTTTTCTTTTTGGATTTCATTGATTGAGATCTCTCCCTTTTTTTCTTAACAAGTCGGGCTAAAGGTTAATAATTTTGTTTTTCTTTTCAAGGAACCAGCTTTTAGTTTCCTTGATCTCCTCTATCACTTATTTTCTCTCCATTTTATTTATTTCTGCTGTGATCTTTATGATTTCTTTCTTTTTAACTTTGGGTTTGCTGTCCATCTTTCTCAGGTTGCTTTAGGTGTAATACTAGGTTGCTTAGGATTTTTTTTTCTAGTTTTGTGGCTTGTGTCTGTATAAACTTCCCTCTTAGAACTGCTTTTGCTGCATCCCATAGGTTTTGAATCATCATGCTTTCATTTTCATTTGTCTCTGGGATTTTTTATTTCTTCCTTGATTTCTTCAGCAAACCATTGGTTTTTCAGTAGCATGTTGTTTAGTCTCCACATGTTTGGTGTTATTTTTTTCAGGTTTTTCCTTTTAGTTGATTCTCGTCTCATAGCATTACAATTGGAAAAGACTTTTGAGATCATTTCAATTTTCTTAACTTTACTGAGGCTTGCTTTATGACCCAGCTTGTGAACCTCCTGTAGAACAACCTATGTTGTTTAAGACATTGTGTATTCTGCTGCTTTCGTATGGATGCTCAGTATGTATCAACTATAGACACTAAGGTCTAACGTGTTCCTTTCAGTCTGTGTTGTCTCCTTCATTTTCTGCCTGGGTGATCTATTTACTGGTGTAAGTGGAAAGTTGAAATCCCCTCCCATGATTGCGTTTCTGTTTATTTCTCCTTTTATGTCTATCAATATTTGACTTATACTTTGAAGTGCTCCTGTGAAGAACTGATGCTCAAATTGTGGTGCTGGAGAAGACTCTTGAGAGTCCCTTTGACATCAGAGAGTGCAAACCAGTCAATCCTAAAGGAAATCAACCCTGAATATTCATCGGAAGGACTGATGCTGAAGCTGAAGGTACAATACTTTGTCCTCCTGATGGGAAGAGCCAACTCAATGGAAAAGACCCTGATGCTGCAAAAGACTGAGGGCAGGAGGAGAAGGGGACAACAGAGGATGAGATGGTTG
This sequence comes from Cervus canadensis, assembly GCF_019320065.1. Classification (NCBI taxonomy): domain Eukaryota; kingdom Metazoa; phylum Chordata; class Mammalia; order Artiodactyla; family Cervidae; genus Cervus; species Cervus canadensis. Next base: position 12,580,116 of record NC_057403.1, on the reverse strand, counting down.
GATGACATCATCAACTCAATGGACATGAATTTGAGCAAACTCTGGGAGATATCAAAGGACAAGGAAGCCTGGTGTGCTGTAGTTCATAGGGTCGCAAAGAGTCAAACACTACTTAGCAACTGAACAACAACAAATGTTGGGGCATATATATTTAAAATTATTATATCTTTTTCTTCAATTGATTGCTTGTCCCTTGTTCATTGTGTGTGTTCTTCTTTGTCTCTTGACAAAATCTATTTTATCTCCTATCCAACTCAAATGGGTCAGAACCTAGAGACAGGCTGGTGGTCCAATGAGAATCTCTAGGAGGGGGATCCATGGGTGACTTAGAACAAATTATAATCTCCTTATAGAGTCACGTGGATGCGAGGGAGAGTTGAGGACTGTGAGGAGGGAAACACTGGCTTCAAAGAGATTATTTTCCAGATTAAACAGACCGAGATCATATATAGAAAGTGTTGTGAAACTTAAATTCAGGGAAAAGACCAGCATCCATATCATGTGCAGATGATCAGTGAGAAAACACTTTGGAACATTTTGGAAAAGTGAGACCATGAAGGAAAATGCCCAACAGGAAACAGTGAAGGGAGCCCTGGTGCTCTGTGAGTGTCCCTCCCCCCGTTATGACTTTCACTCTAAACTTGGATTCTTCCACAGGGAACACAGAAAACTCTCCCTGCCCTATGCTCAGCTGCCCTCGTGGACCTTCTCAATAATTGCCAGGAGCTGTCACTAGTCCCCAGGCGTGGGTGAGGGTGAGGAGCACGGGGGGTAAGATCTGCTCCTCCCTGGAGATGCCCCAGACTCTCCATGCAGACAGAGTCACCTCCGCTCCAGATGACATGATAATGGCTCCTCTGCGGGGAGATCGGGCCCAGGGACCCCGTCCCTATAACTGGGCCCATCCCGACTGACACTTCCCTGCACAGAGTGTGGAGCCAAGTGCAGGCAGGTGAGTGCTCCCTTGTGTTCAGTCTCAGGGCAGGAAACGGGAGAGCAGGCTCTCCAGCAGGAGAGGCGCCCAGAGCTGTGCTGTCAGCACCTTGGGCAGGACAGGTGCTCCCCGGGCTCGTCCTGAGCTGCCCCGTCCGTGCCCTGGCTGGATTGGTGGACAGTGGGAATGTGCTGGGGTTGTGTCTGAGTGGGACCAGAGCCGTGAGTTCACGGCAAATCCTGTGTCCTGTGGCCCCTGAGAATGAGGGGAAGAGGCAGAGGGTCACTATGGAATCTGTGCCAAGTCCTGTGTGACCAGAGCCCCGGGCTTCTCAATCTTGTATAAAAGGTTCTAGTGACCTCCTCGAACCTAATTGATTAGTGTTGGATGTGAGTAAGGTGAGATAAACTGATGTATAGAGTTTGGGTTAGAACTTGAAAGTCCTGAAATAAGATCCAGTGACAGACACATACACATACAAACAGAAACACGGAGAGACAGGCTGTCCTGTAACAAACACCCTCACATTTTCCTTCACTGGATGCAGTCGGCTCAGGAATTTCTGCCATGACATTTCACTGCGATTCTGTCAGCATTTGTGTCATGAAAGCCGGTGTTGCTCACGTTTTCCTCTATCTAACTGAGTGGCAAAATGCCCTCAAGCTTTTCAACTTGAGCAGCTGCTGTTACTGTTTAGTCGCTCATTCGTGTCTGACTCGTTGCGACCCCATGGACTGCAGCCTGCCCCGTTCCTACACCCATGGGATTTCCCAGGCAAAAATACTGCAGTGGGTTGCCGTTTCCTTCTCCAACCCCTATGTATAAAATGACAAGGAGTGAGAAGCTTCTGAGAGCACAGGGAACTGTACTCAGTGCTCTGTGGTGGCCACACGGGGGGAATCTGATAGGAGTGGGTGAGTGTACATGTAGAGCTGACGCACCCTGCCGTACAGTAGAAAGGAACTCGACACTGTAAAGCAACAGAACTGGAATAAACACATATTCCACCGAGTAACGCACCACAGCTTCCTTATCTGCTCTACCATCGGTAGACGCGCGGGTTTTTTCCACATCTCGGCTGTTGTAATAATGTACCAGTGAACATGGAGGGCAGGTATCTCTTCCTGATCTTGATTTCTTTTCCTTGGATCTATCCTAGAAGCACGACTTCTGGCTGGTATGGTAGTTCTGGTTTTAACTCCTGAGGACCTTCCATAACGCCTTCCACGAGGATGTACCAGTTTACATTCCCAACAGTGTGTAAAGTGCTTCTTTCTCTCAACCTCCTCATCAGCGTGTTGCCTCTTGGTTTTTGGAGAACAGACAAACAGGTGAGAGACGCTATCTCGCTGTTATTTTGATCTGATGACTAGAGATGCTGAACTCCTGTCCATGTACCTTTTAACTCTTTGTATGTTTTCTTTGGAAAAATGTCTGTTCAGGTCCTTTGCCCATTTTGGGGGAGGGGGTGGATAGAGGAATTTTAATTCTTTTGTACTGACATTTGTACAATGATAATGTATTCTATAATTAAACAATTTTTTAATTAAAAAAAACGAACATATTTCGACCCTTGCCCCAGCTATATTTCTTATGTCTGCCATCTTAGTGGTTGATGCCACCATCCCTCTAGCCTGGAAATCTGGACCCCACACTTTGACTACTCATACGCCCTCATGCTCCCATCCAGTTTCATGTCCTGCCCTTCCTACTTTCTGAAGGCATTCTTAGTCCATTTTTTTATACTGAGGTATACCTGATATATAACTGTGTTAGTTTCAAGCATACAACATAATAATTCAATACTTGTACATGTTATGAAATGATCACTGCATAAGCCTAGTTAATATCTGTCACCATATACAATTACAAAATTTTTTTCTTCTGATGAGGATTTTGAAATCTACTTTCTCAGCAACTTTCAAATATGCAAAACAGTATTATTAACTATAGTCATCATGCTGTAAATTACATCCCCCAGATTTAGTCCATCCTTTGTCCCCACGTCTCTGCCAGTGCCCTGGTAAAGACCACAGCTACCTCTTGCCTCATGGTTCCAGCATCTTCCCAGGTATCTCTGCCTCCCCACTCACCATCCACGTAGTCCCAAGTTCATGCTTTTCAATGTAGTATGATTGTGTCACTCCCTATGCCAGGAGAATTAAATTCCAGTCCTCGGAGCTCTTCATAGTCTGCTCTTGGTGACTTCTTAAAATTCTCTCTCCCGTTCAGCCATCAACCAGACCCCTTTACATTTCCTTTACACCCTTCAAAAATATCTCGCAAAAAGAAAAGAAAAAAAATATATAAAAATATCTTCCAAGAACTGACTTGAAAAAAAAGTAACTGCAAAGCTATAAGTTCAGTCTGAGATACTGTTAAAAAAAACCAGAAAAGTCCAGTTTTTAAAAGCATAATTGAAGGCCTTGCTGTTAAAAGAAAAATCCATCCCATTTAACTGAGGTATTTAATTGAGGAAAACCTGATTTATGGGCTTCATCAAATGGGAAAGTGTCCACATAAGAGAATGGGTGTCAGTGGTTTGAAGTATAATCCTGGGGACAATAATGGAGCCCTTTTTAATTATTAAAAACATTTGTTTATTCCTTTATTTCTGGCTGCACTGGGTCTTCGTTGCAGCATGCAGGCTTTCTCTAGTTGTGAGTGGCAGCGAGGCTACTCTCTAATTGCAGTGCACAGGCTTCTCACTGCGGTGGCTTCTCTTGGTGCGGAGCGCGGGCTCTAGGGCGTGTGGGCTTCGGTAGTTCAGGCTCCTGGATCCAGAGTGTGGGCTCAGAGTTGAGGCACTCGGGCTTAGTTGCCCCGGGGCATGTGGGATCCTCCTGAACCAGGGATCAAACTCGTGTCCTCTGCATTGTCAGGCAGATTCTTAACCACTATACCACCAAGGAAGTTTCATGGAGCACTCTTAAGAAAAGCCATGTCCCAAATGATCGCACGGGGCTCCTCTGTCCATGTTTCCAGGCAAGAGTACTGGAGTGGGTTGCCCTTTCCTCCTCCAGGGGAACTTCCCGCACCAGGGATCGAACCTGTGTCGCCTGCAGCTCCTGCATTGCAGGCGAATTCTTTGCTGCTGAGCCATTAAGTGACTACCGGGTGTAAACTCTGAGCCTTTAACCCTCCTCTGCCTGTTTTAAACTAGATTATTTGGGGATCTGCCCAAATTCGATATTCATTCATTACTGGGTATGTGGTTTGCTAATATTGTCTATTGCGTAGCTGCCTTCTCATGATTTCCTTTGCTCTGAAGAGGCTCCTACATGATACACTTCCACTCCTTTTCCTTTGCTTTTGTTGTCAAATGCAAACCATTATGACCAAGACCATTGTCAAGGAGCTTACTTCTTTCCTCTAGGAATTTCATGGTTTCAGATCTTACAACCAAATCTTCATCCAGTTCAGATCATTTTTGTGTGTGGTGTAAAACAGCGTCCAGCTTCTTTTTCAGTTCCTGAAATTGAGATATAATTGACAAGATGTCATGTCAGTTTTAGGGGTAAAAATAATGATTCATGGTTTGTGTATATTGCAGTTGATCACACTGTGTCTCATTAACATCTATTATGTACACACTTAGAATGTTTTTCTTCTGGTCAGAATTGTAAGGTCTAGTCTCTCAGTTTTAAGCTTCAGGTGTGGATTTCCAGTTTTCCAAACACCACTTATGAAAGAAACTATCCTTTTACAATTATATATCCTTAGTGCCTTTGTGAAAACTGATTAACCAGAGGCACATAGACTTATTTCTGCACTCTCTATTCTGTCCCATTGATCTGTTTTTATGCCTATACCATACTGCTTCTGTTACCATAGATGTGACATATGGTTTAAAGTGAGGGAGCTTGATGCTTTGTTCTTCTTTCACAAGATGTTTAGAGTATCTGAGAGTATTTTATGGTTGCATACAATTTTGGGATTTTTTTTTTCTACTTATGTGAATAGTGACAAAAATGGGTGAACTAGACCAACAATGCTGTTGAAGATAACACATATAACCATCACTTTGTAGACCCTGCATGGAGCTCGAACATCAGGACGTAAAAGTAAATACAAAGCAAAACCAAATAAATAATGGTGAATGCTTTAACTGGTGTCTGGATTATGCTATCCTGGTAAAGTCATTCTCTAGACTGTGAGACTCTTTTTTTTCAGGACAAATAAAATGTGGGAATCCTTGTCCAGTGTTGGTTCTCTAAGAAGACAGCTGATGTCATCACCAGCACAGCCTTCTCTCTGCTCCAGTACACGCTTGACGTCCTCTCCATGTTTTTTCACAAAGATGCCCTGAGAACCACAAGTCAGGCTGCTCTGAAAATCACATATCTTATACAGGTAGTGATAGGGTCCCTGGTCAATGTCATCCTTTTCTTCCACAGCATCTCTCCAGTCTTGCTTGGCCATAGGCAGAGGTCCACGGACATGATTCATACCCACATGGCAGTGGCCCATCTCTTGGTTCTTCTGGCCCCTGGGGTTCCCCACACAATGGCAGCTTTTATTCCAAGGAATCCCCTGTCCAGTCTTGGGTGTAAAATTGTGCATTATATACAGAGAGTGGCTCATAACACCGTCCTGTGCTCCACCTGCGTCCTGAGCACCTATCAGGCCTTCACTCTCATCCCCAGGAGAGCAGAGTGGCTGATGCTCAGAGGACGGGCCCCCAGGGTCACTGGTCCTTCCTGCTGCACCTGCTGGATGCTCAGTCTCTTAATGTCCATCCTTGCTCCTCTGAAAATCACTGGTCCGTGGGAAACTCACAACTCTACTGATTCCCAAGGCAATTGGTTCTGCTCAGTCTCAGGTAATGTCATAGGCTTAGGCTACTTGTGGTCTGTCTCTGATGTCGTGTTTCTTACCCTCATGGTCTGGTCCAGTGGCTCCATCGTGCTTCTCCTGCTCAGACACCACCAAAGGGTGCAGTATATTCACACCCTCACTGGGCACCACGGATGCGCCGCGGAGACCAGAGCTGCCCTCACCATCCTAATGCTGGTGGTCACCTTCGTCACCTTCTACTTGCTAAATTCTGTTCTGTCTTTTTATATTACAGCCTTCTTTGATATTCGTCTATGTTTGATACAGACCTCTAATGTATTGGCTTCCTGTTTTCCCACCATTTCCCCTTTCCTGCTGCTTCTTAGAGATCCTAGAACTCCTAGGTTCTGCTCTTGACTTGTTAGAATGTATGGTTAAAGTGCTAAATATCTAGTAGACACCTTCAATAATAATAACCATAATTATTCTGTAAGTACTCAGTATCCACTTTTTTGAGGTATGATGAACACCTAACCTTGCATTAGTTTCAGATAGACAACACAATAAATGGGCACTTGTTTATGTTGCAGAATGATCATAGTAAGTCTAGTTATGATCCCTGCACCTTCACAGATGATACAAATTTCTTTCTTGTGATATGAACTTTGCCATGCTTACTGATGTTATTCAGTTAGTTTTTGTTATTATTTGGCTGTGGGGCACGTGGGATCTTAGTTCCAAAACCAAGGATCAAATCAGCAGCCCCTGCAGTGGAAGATCCGAGTCCTAACCTCCAGGGAAGTCCCTGTGATGAGAACTTTGAAGGTTGACTCTCTTGTTGTTCTTCAGTCACTAACTTGTATCCAACTCTTTGCAACCCCATGGCCTGCAGCACACCAGGCTCCCCTGTCCTTCACTATCTCCCAGAGTTTGCTCAAACTCATGTCCATTGAGTGCGATGCTATTAAACTATTGCATTGTCTGTCACTCCCTTCTCCTTTTGCCTTCAGTCTTTCCCAGCATCAAGCTCTTTTCCAGTGAGTTGGCTCCTTGTATCAGGTGCCAAAGTATTGGAGCTTCAGCTTCAATATCAGTCCTCCCAATGAATACTCAGGGTTGATCTCCTTTAGGATTGACTACTTAGATCCCCTTGCAGTTCAAGGGACTCTCAAGAGTCTTCTCCAACACCACAGTTCAAAAGCATCAATTCTTCATCCCTCAGCCTTCTTTTTGGTCTAACTCTCACATCCATACATGACTACTGGAAAAACCATAGTTTTGACTATCTGAACCTTTGTCAGCAAAGTGATGTCTCTGCTTTTTAATATACTGTCTAGACTTGTCATAGCTTTTCATCCAGTCTTTTCATTTCATGGCTGCAGTCACCATCCACAGTGATTTCAGAGCCCAAGAAAGTAAAATCTGTCACTGTTTCCACTTTTCCCCTTCTATTTGCCATGAAGTGATGGGACCAGATGCCATGTGCTTAGTTTTTTGTAGTGTTTGACTCTCACACATGCTGGGCTCCCCAGGTGGCGCTATGGGTAAAGAACCCACCTGCCAGTGCAGGAGACGTGCGATCAATCCCTGGGTCAGGAATATCCCCTGGAGAAGGGCACAGAAACCCAATCCGGTATTCCTGCCTGAAGAATTAGAAGGACAGAGGAGCCTGGCAGGCTATGGTCCACAGGGTCACAAAGAGTCAGACATGACTGAAGTGACATATGCAATGAAATATAACTGATTATATTCACCATGTGGTTCATCACATCCCCTTGACTTGCTTATTTGATAACTAGAAGTTGATACCTTTTGATGTCTCTACGGAACACCAAATTTCTACATAATTTCCAATGAGCTGAGAAGGTTCATTTAATTCCAGAGATACCTTAGGAGATCTGAAAGTCAATCCATGAATTATCAGCTTGAGAAATGTACAAACCATTACTAAGGAAACCATTTCACCCTTGACCAATGCAGCTGTCTGAAGAAAATCTTTCTTTAGGAACATTTCAAGAGTTTCACCAAATTTTATCCCTGTGTGTTGCGGCTAATACTGGACACACACTGGCACATAATCCAATATTGATCTCCATAAATATGATTCTTGTGTGGGTGGAGATTTGATTTCTGAGATAAAGGTAATACACATGAAAATGGAGAATATGTTTTCTATATTACTGTGTAACTTTATTTCACTTCTATTTCTCCAATATGCTGTAGTGTTACAGAGAAAATCAGTGCTGTTCAACGGCTTGCTTCTCCTTTAAACCTGGATTGTTTACATGGTAGACCCTCAATAAATTGAGTCGATTAGATGGATGGTGTGAGCTGAAGGAAAGACTAGTATCTGCCTTTTTTATTTGTCACTTGAATATATACTTTTCATGATTGCATTTTGTAAATGTTGAGATTTGTTTCTATTTGTCCAATTTTTTTTTTTTGCTTTTTTGCCTTCCTTTTAGTGTGTTATTTATAAAGTTCCATTTTAAAATTTAAGGTGTTAATGTATAACTATCTTTCAGTGACAGTTTGGTCATCATGTAAGGATCCCCAAATAGTGTACCTATATATATTATTACTGACAAATAATGCTATGGTTTTAGCTGTCATGAGACAGTTGTGCCTTATACAAAATAAGAAATGAAGAGAAAGTAGAGTTTATGCATGTGTCAATATGATTGCCTTTTCCAATGCTTGTAGTTCTTTTTTCTAAGTGTTTTTTCCTTTGGTACAATTTGTCTTCAGGGTGAAGAATTCCCTTTAGCTTTTAAGGAGTTAGTTCTACTATGAGTGGTTTGTTTCAATATCTATTTATCTAAAAATATCATAATTTTACTTCTTATTTTTCCTATTAAAGTGTATAAAAGGTAATAAAATGTGATCAATAGTAGAAGTATATTTAGTGATAGACAACCTCCTCTTAAACAATAAGGAATTAACTGCCTATGAATTATTTTTACCTTTACAATAATTGAATAGAAGAAACTTCAACTCTACTTCATTTTTCACAATACTATAATATAAACCAGGTAACGTACTATGTGGCACAGAACTGGTGGCCCTCCTGCTTGTCGGGTACAGTAACAATGGGGGCCTCTACAAGTGCTCAGGGCTGGTGCACTGCGAAGACCCAGAGGGATTGGGTGGAGAGGGAGGTGGGAGGGGTGATGGGGATAGCGAATACATGTAAATCCACGGCTGATTCATGTCAATGTATGGCAAAAACCACTACAATATTGTAAAGTAATTAGCCTCAAACTAATAAAGAGAAATGGAAAAAAAAAAAAAAGAATGGGGGTCTCAAATGTGAGTCAGTTGAACTGAGGTGGATGAACCTAGAACTTGTTATACAGAATGAAGTAAATCAGAAAGAGAACAACAAATATCATATATTAACGCACATATATGGAATGTAGAAAAATGGCATATGAACCTATTTGCCAGGCAGGCATAGAGACGCAGAGGTAGAGAACAGACTCATGGACACAGCGGGGGGAAGGCGAGCATGGGATGAAATGAAAGGGTAGCACTGAAATCTACACAACACCATGCGTAAAACAGATAGCTAGTGGGAAGCTGCTACATAGCACAGGGAAGTCAACTCAGTGCTGTTTGAGGACCTAGAGGGGCAGGTGGGGTGGGCAGGGAGGCCCAAGACAGACGGGATGTATATATACATATAGCTGATTCACGTTGTCATATGGCAGAAACCAACATAACATTTTTAAGCAATTATCCTCCAATTAAAAATTTTAAAAATATTAATAATAAAAAGAGATGGCAGTCCAAGGGAAGGCCAGGCCAGGGCGTCTAGTGCACAAGAAGACCTGCACTACCGTTTCCTTTACACAAGTCAGCTTGGACGACAAGGCTGCTTCGGCGGAGCTGGTGGAAGCTGTCAGCACCTATTACAACAACAGATATCATGAGATCCACCATCACTGGGGAGGCCGTGTCCTGGGTCCCAAATCAGTGGCTCCCGTTGCCAAGGTAGAAAAGGCAATGGTCAAAGAACAGGCCACCAAACTGGGCTAAATGTACACTATTCAGCTTTCTGTACATGAGAGTAATAAATACTTCTTATACCAGAAAAAAATTTCTTTTGGCTGTTTGACATGTAGGAACTGGGTTCCCCAATCAAGGATCAAAACTGCACCCTCTGCATTGGAAGTATGGAGTCCTAACCACTGGGATTCCAAGGAGGGCACCCAAAATTTCTTAAATAAAGTCATAAGAATACTAGACTCGGGATTCCAGTGATGATGCTCATTATTTTTGAGACATGAAAATGCATTGAGTGTTATGTGGGAGGCTGAATGGGAGGGGAGTTGGAGGAGAATGTATACATATTTACGTACGGC